>NW_028230469.1:0-290291 GCF_043228905.1 Azolla caroliniana
ATGAATGAATGGATGGCCTTCTTATGGCTGCTCTTGTCCGTTCCCCTCCTTCCTTCCTTCCTTCCTTCCTTCCTTCATCCCTCATCATTCCATGGCTGTCTCCAAATGAAACAGTGAAGAAAATCTATCCTCCGGCTAGGGTAGGGCAGGGCATTAGATATATACACACACGCACATAGAGACAGAGAAAAAAACATTACAAAAGACTGACGATAGAGACTGGCTAGCTAAGCTTCCATTGGAATTTGGAAGCATTCCCACACATCATACACATATACTATATTTTCTTCTCTCTTCCAAAGAAAAAGAGCATACACCTCATGCATACATTCATTCATGCATACATACATACATACATACATATGCATACATAGCATATATCAATCCCCTCCAACTCCATCCCCCCTTTCTTTGGTTCTTGTTGGAGATTTGCTTCCCAAGCTTTATTTATATCAGCGCCCGAGTTTTAGCAAGCCGCACCGTGACCATAACCAATTTGTTTTGTCTTATTACACCAGAAGTCTCTCATTTCATAATACCTACCCATCTACATCGCGTCTTTGTTATTTGTTGCTCCATCTACACCGTGTATGTGACATGAGGATATACAAAAACAAAACAAAATAATGTAGGGTTGTCCGATAGGTAGCCTTGCCTTTCACATCTACAGACAAAGGAAGAAACAAAAAAAAAATCTCTTTACTTCACTTACAACTCATGTCACCATTTTTTGCAAAAAAAATCGTCTACGGTGAAACGGATATGACTTCCTTTCGTGATTGGTTAACAAACTGTGTAAAGAAATGAGAAAATTTTGTCAAAACATGTAATGCAATGTGTGAAAGAGTAATCCACTTATTGCTTGTGAGTCGTGAGTGTGAGATGCTATGGAAGGTTGTAGATGAGGACAACTTTCCATGTGGAAAGGTTAAAAAGCCATGAATATTCCACTTGTGGAGTGTGAGGAGGGTCCAGGGACACCATGTCAAAAACATCATGATAACATAGCATAACAGAAACGCCAGGTAATTAATATATTGATGGACTCTAAGTCAAAAACATCAATGATAACATAGCATTACATAATGTCATGTACATTGTAACGTATGGCTTAAGAAATAAAATAATAGAATGAGCTAGAGAGAGGAATCTTTTATCTACAAATTAGTTTTGAGTTTCCACAATCAATAATAGGAAGACATGTTTGAAATATCTATATTTCTTTTTAATAAGCAATTTTTAACTAGTTTTTATAGAAAGGCATCATAAACTATATTGCTTCATCCTCACCAACACATCTCAGCAACGTTAGGATAGTGTCTCTAATAAGTACTAAAATCTCAAGCCCAACTACTTACGTGTAGCTCAGTACAACATATAGGATGCAAACAACAAGTAGTGAGTTGTTTTGTTTGACAATGATTAAAATGTGAGTTGTTTCTTGAGGATAAGGAGACATGTACTATTATAAACAAGTTTATATTGTAAAGCACGATATGATAGGAGATTCAAACCTAATCTATGGTAAAGGAGTGAACAACATTTAATGTAGATACAACAAAACATTCGGGAACAATCTAAAACCAATCCATTTTCAACCATATTGATAGATATATCCATCCCTATGCACCTTGCTCAACCTATCAAAATGAGTATTGAATTTCTTGAGCATCCCCATGCCACAATGGTCATGGATTTCTCAAGGATCTATATAGAAGTTTGGTTCACATGACTACATAAAATAGTTTCTTGTCTTCTTGTTGGTTGGAGCTTTAAGGGGGATATTGGAATTTGTCTACCTATTGTATTGCATCTATCTTTGCACAACCAACTGAGGTGGATAAAATCAATGTCAAGTTCATCACTCTCCAGTGGAAGAAGATGGTGTATGACGATGTTCAGCAATGTCCACATTATCAGAAACATGTACACGATGAGGATGTACACAAATCTTAATCGATACACTGCTTGCATTGTCCAACTCGTCGATGCCATTGTCATTCAGTGAGAACTCATAGAATCCAGCTTGCTCTTGGAACTCTATGACTGCATCAAGGAGACGGTCAAGCCTCGCCACGACCTCAATGAGCAAAGTCATGACACCTGCCACAGAGAGGGTCTCTGCAAATGCAATGCTTTCGTGGAGTTCGTTAGTATATTGTGTAATAGTGGGATTGACATCAATACCATAGTTAGATTGAAGATTATGTTGATTGCAAATGACATCGGGGATAACATATACGAGGTCATGCAGAGACATGTTTTTGATAAAGATGTTCTTGAGGTCATGGACCATGTAGCAGACGGGGCGAAGGAGGCTATGTTTGGGTTGAGTTTTGTATCCATGGTGGAGATCATAGGCTATTTGTCGCAGAACCCTCGCTACCTCTTCGCCTAACCGCATGCCGCACCTTGCAAACACCTTTTTTAGCGATGCGGGTGCCTACTAGTCAAATCAATCAATCACTATGAACCGTTGTTTCATGAATCATCGACTTTATAAACTTTAGAACCAATAAAACGTAAATCCTTTAACTTCAAAAGAATGTGATATGCATACTTTCATGATGTGGAATTGGTGATAAACTGTGATAATATCATGTTAGCTCAACATAGAAAATAAAATTGCAAAACGTTTATTTTTTTAATTCAGATTGAATCTAGAGGGAAGAATTTTAAACCTCGAAACCATTGGTTAGCGCAAAGGGTTTCAATATATGGTTAGGTCGCATCATTAACCTCAATAAAGGAGCTAAACTGATCATTTGCTCGTCTTTAATGTGGTTTGAAGTGACACAACAAATAATAAGTTGATTATGTTCTTACAAACCTGAATTTCAGAAAGAACACAACTGTGCAATGCCGATAGAGTGTAAGCACAATGGCGCAATACTGCTCCCACATCTACCAATTTTTTCCAAGGATAATTACAACCAAATCGTCCACGTCTTGGTTCCCAACTCGCAGACATTGCCTAATCATCATCATAATTAGTATTTCACAATTACGCAATGCAAGAGAAAACTTAAACGTATTTTTTCAAACTTATATGGTACTTTACATGCATTAAGTAACATGAATGAATATGGCTTATGAAAACGAGCATTTCTACATGTTTAAACAATGTGACCAAGAATCCCAAATCATACTCAATGTGGATCTATAATTGTGTATAACTAGATGATAAGAAATTAGAACCAGAAGCACTTTGCATAATGTCAAGAATGTTATGATATTACGGGAGTTATACGAATAAAAACAATACCTTAGTGACCATAATAAACAACTCACAAGAGATTCTTGTGTTTGCTTTGAAATAAGAACGCCCCTATATCCTTTATAAATTTTATCGTCATAGGGTTGGCCCTTGCTGATTTTTGATGAAATGCGAGATAATTGATGCACACCTTGGAAGTACTCTTTTACACACTCTGCAAAAAGCCAATATTACACTTTTAACAAAATTTCAAGGATGGAAAGTTCTACTTTATTATAAATTTTGGTAAAAAAACAATGACCTTCAAGTGAGTCGGCCATGCTTTCGAAGTTTTGAATAATCAATTTATGTAAGTCGTCTCCAGCCCAAATGGGAAAAACAAATATGCTCACAACGAGACATATCATGACTCCTATTGTGATGGTCACTATTCTCTCCAAGACAAGATCAATATTGTTGGATACTCGGTATCCAGTTATTACAACTAGGCAAAAAGTTAACAAGAACATCACTACACCATAGTCATACTTAGCTTTGATTGTTGGATTTGTGTGTGTATATGTGGCAAGCATACCTGCAAAAATATGTTTTGTGATGTTTATGCGTGGACTCTCCCTCTAAAATGGCTTCAACAAGTATTCTTACTTTGCTAAAGTTCTAGAATGGTAAGGCCTAGAATGACAAAATGGTTTTCTTTACAGAAACTAATTCACAAGTTTCACGCATTATTTTGCAATCAAGAAATCCACAAATTTGACACAAATAACGAAATGTGTAGATGAAATTAGCTTGAGATTATGGTAAGAATTTCATTAATTGATTTGGAACACATAATGTGTGCACATACCCACGAAGAATATTGAACACCCCACAACATAAGGCTCTATTTTGGGTCCTACAAAGTTAGCAAAATAGTCAATCATCAATCCAAGTGAAGCTGCCATGATGGTACCTAGCCCTCTGTTCAACCCTTTGCTTAAGGTCGCACCTACACAATACATTATCAATTGAGAAATCAAGGTGGCCTCAAGTAAGTATGAACATACTAAGATTTGTTGGTAAAATATCGTGGCATTCTCTCCAGGTTACATTCAAACACATACATGTTTGACGAGCCCCATCACTCTATAAACAATCTCTAAGAATCATAGTTTAGAGTAAATACATATAAATGGTCATGAAAACAATGCTAGCAACAAAACATGGGAATTGTCTAGAAGAAAAATAAGTACATCTAAATGTTAATTACAATAATAAAGCAACATCTTGACTATATTTTAATGTTCGTAGAAAGCCAAAAACATGGACAAACAAGATTGTCTCATCTCCTTGTGGGGCAGAGGAAACTTCCACACAACTGGAAGGTTGTCCAAAGGTCGTGGGTTCGATGTTCGATTGGGAATTGTCTAACTAGTTGGTATGTTTAGAGAAGGTAATGAGTTAAAACACATATATTTATGTACCATACCTCAAATATTTTAACCCCTACAATTGACCTAGTGAAATACAAGATACTCATGAACTCCTAGAATTGATTGAGCGAAATAGTGGATAAATTTGAACCTTTACAATTGATCTATTGAAATTATGGATAGATTTGAACCCTTGAAAATTCATCTAGTGAAACATAAGAACCTCACTTATGCATTGTATAGCCCTTACTCTTAGTGAAATACTTGAAGCTAACTCGGTGCATTCAATCGCCTCTACATTCTTACTTTGGTGGAATTAGTGGGAATATGTGAACCTACAGAAGTGATCCATCATTCATCTAGTGAATTTGATGGGATTTGATCCCTCCCCAATATGTACTTCCAACATTCATACGGTGAAATGGGTACAATATTGCATTCATCTAGAGAAATGGGTGGAATTTGAAACCATGCAATCCTATATGCCCCCCCCCTCTTTCCCCCCTTCTCTAATATTGAATTTACATGTATGTTTATATACATAGTGATTGGAAGCATAGAAAAGGAAGTTATATACATAGTGATTAGAAGCATAGAAAAGGAATTAGGTATTCAAGCTACCAATGGTGAACTCGAAGACGACAACAATGGTGAGAATTGCCCATAGGGCATTGTTACCGATCCTTTCGGAAACCTCCCGAAGCAAAACACTCAAAGACATCAACACGAGCGCCAACGCCACCTTCACCGAATACGCCACCCTCTGCCACTCCACTTCCCCTCTCCCACAATACAATAATATGCTCGCACCACCACGACATTGCCGCCTCTCCCCATTCTCATCTTCCTCTGTTTCACCCTTCATCATGTATCGATCTTCTGCATTCCACTTGTTGTTTCTTCTGTGTGCTCTTTTTAAGTTCTGATTAATATATAAGAGTGGCCAAATCTCTCACTCGCTCTCTGCGTCAGCTACCAATGAAGTGCGCCAAAAAAACCAATTTAAATTGAACGTTAAATCTTCTTCTATTTAAAACCCTTAAGCTTCCCTAAAATTGGCGTCTCTGTGACCACGAGCAAAATCCAAGGAATAAATGCTTGTTGACTAGAAAAAAACCAACAATTCTCAGGGAGTGCTTGTCCTTATTAGAGAATCGGAGCCAATTTGCCCCTTTTTATTGTCATTGATGATGCCTCCAAACATTCTCTCCCCCCCCCCCCCCCCCCCCCAATCCGTCACTTGTATTAGTATGTCACACTTTTGTCCCTTTGGTATATTAGGCTTTAAAACATTAAATTCTCTCCTTATTCCTAGCGTTAAATGGGACGCATCTATGTATAATTTGGTTGATTAAACTATTGGCTTATGGGCGGCCCGGTAGAAATAGGTTATGCATTGATGGAGAAATGGCCTATCAACGAACTAAGTTTATCAATGCATACATGTATCCCTTTCTCTTGTGATTATTTTGCCTTGATGGAATACAAAGGGAGACCACGACTAGATGCATGTGACATTCTTTATTAGCATTTCTTGCGTGTTGTTGATTATGTTATATCAAGTGGGAGATCATTAATGAACATATCTATCAAGACCCACTTCAGATTTCTGCCTTGGAACATATGTTAACAAATATATTTATCATGCACATTCAATTTTTACTCGAGCAGCGTGTTAATATATTCGAAATGTAGATTATTTGTGTTTCTTTTATGTGCCTAAGTTTGAGGATGTTAATGGATATTCTATATGTTATTTTTGTGAGATTCATTAGCCAACACAAGTTTGACCTGAATGGATGTGATGGAATAATAGATAAGTTCCAAATGTACATCATGTTTTGATTCATAAACATGGACATGGATGGGTGGCATGTTGTGGTTTGTGTTAGAAGGACATAATAAAAGATTTGTGTCATACTTTATGTTTATTGTATTTGCAATATTGAATATGATATTGGCTTTCTATTGCTCATTATGAACATCTTATGCTTGGTTGTTTATTTGAATGTGGTCAAATGTATTTTTTTTAAAATTAAAAAGATACCACGTTAGTATTAAGCATTGCCCTAAGGGCTATACATGTAATTATTCATATTTTTTAAACCAAGGTTAAGTTCTATTGGTGTTATATTATTGACTAGACAACTTGTTGAAAAACAACTTGATTTGCACACAAGGAGAATCAACGTAAAAGAGTTTGAAGACATATGGTCCAATATTGAAACATTGGATATGAAAAGTAACTTTGTTTATGGTGTTGAGTGTTCTTTCCACAAACAATTGTTAAGGTGTTATTTTGGGTACATCGTACAACTCATTGCGGTTGCCTAGATTGGGCTAGTTGTTGCAAATTTATATATGTCATGCACTTATGTAATTGCGATGAATTCCTTTACCCTCCACAAACTTCTACACATAAGATTTTACAAGTGAGTCATAAAATCACATCCAGGCTCTTTCAGATTCCATATAATCCACAAAAATGTGTACCACTCAAAACATATAATGATGATGATTATATGGTTAAATTTTAAATTTGTTAATGACATGTAAATGTGTAATGGCAATACGTAATAATGACTTCAAGTTTTTCAACTCTTTTTTCTTAATAATGACTTATTGTAGGTGAAACAATTTTTCTTTTTATAAAAAGAAAAATTCCCATTTTCTACCATTGGGTTATTGAAAGCAAAAATTTCTAATTTTTTTTCTAGGTAGTTGTGTTAGTAAACCTTCACGTAGTTATCTCCGCGAACAAATTCTGAATTAATTAAATTGATACACTTTATCTACAAATTTGGCATACAACATGTCATAGAGTTGTAAGTCAATGCACATGCAACATCATCTTCAAGAGTTCAATACATGTTCTTAATGCTACAAAGCACTAACGGTTACACCATGATATTGATAATTTAAACATGTGGAATGCCAATAATTATATGACAACGTCTAAAGGAGTAGTTTTTGGGGAGCATCTAAGATATATTTTATGATACAAAGGCACCATAAAGTTGGTGCTTTTGCATTGAACTATATAATATGTTGGCTTGTAAATCATATGAGAGACTTTTAGGGTTCCCAAAAAAATATCTAGCTTATGCTATACTTTAGATGGTATAAAGATGACAATGCAATGTTTTGAAATAGTAAGGTTTGCGTTCAAGCTCAAGCAATGGGTTTAATGTCTTTATCATTATGAAAAAACCTCATAATTTTACTTTGAGAACATGCATACTAATAGTTCCACCTAAAGATTAGCTTTATTGTCATCTCCACAACAATAGTGAAAGTGAGAACATTGTCATTTAAATAATACTAACAAATTTAAATAAAAAACGAACTTACGTAAAGTACTTTAGTTTGAGATCATCCATCCACACTAATAATTTGTTCTTGAAAACGAGGCTTCACAAAATTGAGATCATTTGACTTTTTAGTCTGCGACATAGGGAGTGAAAATCATAACAAACAAGATTATGAACAAGAAAAGGACTTAGTAATTCTTGTTAAATTTTGAAAAGGTTTATGATAGAGTGAATTGGGACTTTTTAGAAGAGGCGATGAGAAGATTAGGGTTTCCAGAAGCTTGGATTATTGCAGTGCCAACTTTGTATAGATTAGCTTATAGTTTTATCTTAGTAGCAGGAGGTAGAGGACGAAGGTTTCAAATGTCACGATATGTTCGCCAAGGGTGTCCGTTAGCCCCTTTCTTATTTCTTATTGTTACAGAGGTATTTTCAACATTTTTAAATTCAGCAGGTGCTGGGATCCAAGGGCTGGTCGCACCGATCTCTAACAAGATGATTTTAGATGTGGAGTTTGCAGATCATACAACATTATACATGCGCGTTGAAGAAGGTAATTTGTATAAAGCACAAGCTGCATTGGAAACATTTTGTGTTGCCTTTGGTGCAAAAGTTAATTGGTGTAAATCAGTGGGTTTTTGGGTTTCAATGCGGCCATTGCCATCATGGAGACCATTTGAGTTTTTTCGTTGGATTCAAGAAGTTCATTATTTAGGATGTCAGGTTGGTATAAATATGCATAATGAGCGATTGTTAGCTCCTCTAATGTTATCACTTAGGAAAAAATTGCTGATTTGGGACACTACAGAGTTGTCTTTAGCAGGCAGAGTAATGATAGCTAATCGGGTTCTCCTTTCATCGATGTGGTATATTGCATCTACATGTTTGTTCTCTAGATCTTGTTTGTTACAAATTCAACGATTGGTTCGAAACTTTATTTGGATCGGACGAAGTAATAATGATGCTTGTGTGAAGGTAGCTTGGTCGACACTTACGATGCAATTTTTTGATGGTGGTTTAGGGTTGGTGGACCCAGACAACCAATGTAAGGCTCTTTTGGCAAAATTTGTTGTTATGGCTATGTTGCCTGCTCAAGGTATATGGTCAGAGTTGCGTTTAAACCGATTGCTTGATATTAAATCGTCTACGGGGGGTTTTGGAAACCATCTCTAAGATGGGCATGCTTGTCAAATTTTAAGACGAGACCAATACATGGTCCGATAGATGGTTGTTGAGAATCAAGCTCAACTTGGTCTAGTGTGTGAACTCACCTTGGGGGTGAATAGACACTCCAACAGTCAAAAGTCACCATTATGTCACCACTTTGTATTCTAGCATTTAGTATGAGTCATAGAATCATATTCTATAACACATAATTTATGAGCTTTCACATTCCCCATGCTCCATGAGTCTTGTAGTTAATGAAGAGAGAGGGTGACTATATAAAGCACCCTCCTCCCACCTTGTATGTTGTCGAGTCTTTCTCCTTTGTTAATATACTTTAACTTGCGTATTCTCTGTGTCTTACTCCTTGTCTCTCTCACACACACACACACTCTCTCTCTCATACACACACACAACTCATATTTATTCCGTTGCACAAAATCCATCTCTTGATTCTTTACATGGTATCAGAGCAACTTGGTAGCTCGATCTAGCCCATCCGCGTGCGCTGTGTCCTACGCCGATGAACAAGAACCGACTCATCGCTATCGTAGCTTCGCTACATAGCTCGCATTCGAAGAGAGAAGAAGAAGAAGAAGAAGAAGAAGAAGAAGAAGAAGAAGAAGAAGAAGAAGAAGAAGAAGAATCGACATAATGAATACTCAAATGGTGAGCACTCTCCCTACCGAGAAGTTGGATCGAAACAACTTCGCATCTTGGGAGTACAAGATGTACCAATACCTTGTCGGACAAGGCTGTTGGGACATGTCCATCACGACATACACCTTGAAGATCAAGGAGCTTTGCGACTCGCTTGGCTCAATAAGCGTAAATATCGATGATGATGAGATGGTGCAAATATGCCTCGACGGCCTCACACCACGGTTCGGCGCGATGCGAACTGCCGTTCTAGCAAGGGAGAAATCTCCCTTCTTCTTCGAGCTCCAATCAATGCTATTGGTCGAAGAAAACCACATGCGTACAAGGAACAATGAGTCGGAAGGCCACATGCTCTACACGCACTCAAACGGAGGAAGAGGATGTGGATGAGCGAGAGGCCGATTCAGCCAAGGATAAGGCAGACGAGGTCTGACCTACGACAACAACTTCCAATTTCGGCCGCAAAACGGAAGCCAACAAGGAACCTTCGCAAGAAGGGGGAGCTTCCACTCTAGCCCGAGCCGTCAAAACGCAACCGAATGCGGATATTCCGGAAAGCTCGGCCACCACGAAGAAGAGTGCCGAAAGAAGATGCGCGAATCGGCTTCCACAAGCCGACAACTCACGAATTACGCACACAATTCCGACTACGAAGAGTATAGCGGAATGTACAAGCACAACTCCAACTACGAAGATCGTGGCGGAATGTATGCACACAACTCCGACCGTGGCGGAATGTTCATGATGAAACATAGAGCAAACTCTATGTCATCCTCTACCTCAACTAGTGCCCTCAATCCGGAGGATGTATGGTTTGTTGACTTCGAAGCCTCAAACCATATGACATCTCATAAAGAATGGTTTCTCGAACTTTGAGAGCCAGAGCGACCCAGTTATGTCAAAACTGGAGATGACACTACGCACCCGATTCGGCACATCGGCAATGTTCTGTTCGGCAAAAGAGGTAAGCAAACATACATTAAAAAGGTCTTGCATGTTCCCACCATCATGAAGAATTTGGTCTCAGTTGGCCAAATGGTTGAGCAAGGGATGCAAGTACGATTCGACCAAGAAGGGTGTTTCATCGAAAAAGATGGCCGAATCATCGCGCGCGGAAGAAGAGAGGGTCAGATGTTCATTCTTGATTCACACGAGATGAAATCCGCCATGTTCGCAAAAAGCACGAAAGTTGACTCCGACATAGAGCCATGGCATAAGCAAATTGGCCACATCAATCTCAATAAACTCAAAGCAATGAAATCGAAAGGAGCGTCATCGGACTCCCGACATTCAAAGAGAAGGAGATTGAAGGTGTATGCGAAGCATGCCAATTCGGCAAGCAACACTGACACCCATTCCCGAAAGAGTGGAACGTGAGCAAAGGTCTACTCGACGTAGTCCATTCTAACGTATGGGAACCGGCGCAGACGGCTACATTAGGCGGATGCCGATATTACGTGCTCTTCATCGACGACTTCTCCAAGCACACGTGGCTCTATCCAATGCGGCAAAAGAGCAAAGTGTTCAGACACTTCCAAAAATTCAAGAATGAAGTCGAGAAAGCCATGGGCCGACATGTATGATGTCTTCAATCGGATGGCGGCAAGGAGTACTTCTCTGACGATTTCACGGCGTATCTCCGAAAGGAAGGAATTCGGCGAGAATTCACTTGCCGACACACTCCGCAACAAACGGAGTAGCCGAGCGCAAAAATCGGCACATCCTTGAAGTAGCGCGGGCCATGATGAACGAGAAGCATATGCCCAAGTCATATTGGGCCGAAGCTGCAAATACGACCGTCTACCTAATGAACCGGTGCACAACATTCGGAGTGCACGAGGTCACTCCGCACGAAAAATACTTCGGAAAGAAGCCGGACTTATCGTACACCCGGATATTCGGTGCGATAGCGTACGTGCACATCCCCGACGAGAAGTGTCAAAAGCTTGACCCGAAGTCGGAGAAATGTATCCTCCTAGTATACTCACTGGAGCAAAAGTGGTACAAGTGCTACAACCCCTCAACTCGAAAATCTCGAGTAAGTCGAGACGTCGTTTTTGACAAGTCCGCATCTTGGTACGCACTAGAGACAACTTCGACTCCGACTCCGCTTGACCCGGAATCCGCCGAACAAGAGATAGAGGATGAAGGATACTCAAGGATACTCAAAGATCTGGGCATACCCATCAAGGATCCGACTTCGTTTACTGCGACAACATAAGCAATATTGTCAATGTAAGTGTTTGCGGAAGCGTAAAACAGAGAACAACAGAGAGAGAGAGAGAGAGAGAGAGAGAGAGAGAGAGAGAGAGAGAGAGAGAGAGAGAGAGAGAGAGAGAGAGAGAGAGAGAGAGAGAGAGAGAGAGAGAGAGAGAGAGCAGAACACAATTTCAAAATTATATCAAGACTCTGTATTTACACACTGTGCTAAGTAGCACTATTTATACAAGTCCTCTTGGGACTGACAAAAGTACCATGTACTTCAATGCTCACACGAGCATTTGACACTTACTACGAGACTATAGATACCTAGTAGTCTATCCTATTCTAGGCTTCCGATTGGATTGCCGGTTACGGATTGCACCCGGCCTCCACTGCTTGCCGGTTCGGTTGCTCACCGTCATACCGATCCGTTTCGCCCGATCCGTCTCGCTTACCGGCTCCGGCTTATTCAGCCGATCCGGCTCCGGTTGAGCTTGCCGCTCAACACTCCCCCTCAAACTCTCCGCCTCTAGTGTCGTAGTGTCGACCTCTGTGGCAGTCGGTTCTTCCAACCGACTTCTCCTGGCGTCACTCCGCCTTGCTCGCGCTCCTCGTCCGGTCCGGTCCCGTTTGCCGCGACTCCTTTGGTTCTGCGCGCCTCGACCCTCTCGGTCGGCATGTCTGCTCAATAGGCCCATCTCAGCACTCACGTTGTTGTGACTCCGGCGCTTGCTGATCCGTCGGTTCTCCCACAATGGCATCGACTTCCGCTGTGTCCGTGTCCCCTTGGCCTTCAGTCGATCCGACTCATCCGGATCCATCTGTTGATCCAAGTCAGCTGTCTCCGACTCATTCTAGCTCTTGTCCGAATCGGTACACTCCGATTCGACTTCCGGCTTCAGGCCTCTCACCACATCGGACCACTTCCGAGTCTTGGCCTTCTCCATGCTTCCCTCGGCTTCTTTAGCCGGTGAACCGAAATCGAATTCTTCATTCAACTCCGCATCATGGTCAGTACCGTCGTGATGACCTCCGCACAACATGCACTTCTCTTCCTGAGTGCACAACTCTTCTTCACAGCCGCTTGCTCCGACCTGTTCGGATGTGTCGACTTCCTTCGTCGACTCGGCTTCCTTCATCTTCTTGTCTCCTCTTCTTCCGGCTCTCCTCTTACCGACAGGTTCAACAGTTTTTTTGCCTTTGCCAGTTTCGGTAGAGACTTTGCCCTTGCTTCTCCCCCTCAAGTGCGGCACGTCGAGATGCTGAATACCAAGCATGTCGGTAAAGTGCTGCAACTTGTCCGATCCGAGCGGCTTGGTGAAGATGTCGGCAACTTGCCGATCCGTATGAACATACCGTAGGTCAACTTCACCGCTCGGGACCCGCTCACGCACGAAGTGGTAGTGCACCTCGATGTGCTTTGTGCGAGCATGGAACACAGGGTTCCTGGCGAGCTGCAGGCTGCTCATGTTATCGCAGAAAATCGGGATTGGGGTCGGCACCTTGATCCGCAAGTCTCGCAGCAGTCGCCAAAGCCAGATGGCTTCACAAATGGTAACGGTAGCGGCCCGATACTCAGCCTCAGTGCTTGACAAAGCCACTGTGGGCTGCTTCTTGCTGCTCCACGCAACGGCCGCGCTACCTATGGAGAACATGTATCCGGAAGTGGAGCGGCGATCAGACGCATCGCCGGCCCAGTCAGCATCGGTGTAACCGACAAGCTCTTCGGGTATACCTCGCCGATATAGCAGTCCCCGGTCCTTAGTGCCACTGACATACCGTAATATGCGTTGCGCGCACTGAAGGTGCTCCACGGTCGGCTTCTGCATGAACTGACTTACCATGCCGACCGGATAGCTGATGTCGGGTCGGGTGATGGTTAAGTAGATCAGGCTTCCGACAACCTGTCGGAACCGTTTCTCAATGCAGGCTGGTCCGGAGTTGGGACGGAGCTTCTGGTTCCGGTCCAGGGGTGTGGAGACAGGTCGGCAATCCGTCATGCCGAACTTATACAACATATTCAACACGTAATGTCGTTGTGAGAGCAATATGCCGTCGGGGGTCCGGATCACTTCGATCCCAAGAAAATAATGAAGTTCCCCCAGGTCCTTCATTTCAAATGCGTCCGACAACTGGGACTTGACGCGGTTGATTTCGGGAAGACCCGGTCCGGTGATGACTAAATCATCCACATACAAGAGTATACATACCGGACCGTCAGAGCCTTGCCGGATGAACAACGAAGAGTCTGGCTTAGAGACAGCAAACCCCAGTTTACGCAACCGGTGCGTGATTTTCGCGTTCCAAGCTCGGGGGGCTTGCTTCAAGCCGTAAAGCGACTGCTTCAGTCGGCAGACCGCCGATTTGTTCATCTCCGATTGAAATCCGGGGGGCTGAGTCATAAAGACTTCTTCTTCGAGCTCTCCTTGAAGGAAGGCGTTCTTCACATCCATCTGGTGAAGATGCCACCCCCTTGCCGCAGCAACCGCCAGTACCACACGAACCGTCGTCATCTTCGCCACAGGAGCGAAGGTCTCGTCGTAGTCGATTCCGTGGGTCTGCGCGTATCCCTTCGCCACTAACCGGGCTTTGTACCGGTTAACAGAACTGTCGACGTTGTACTTGACCTTGTACACCCACTTGCATCCGATCGGTTTACAGTGATGGGGAGGATCAACTAGGTCCCAAGTTTCATTGGCATCGAGTGCCTGCATTTCTTCGTCCATAGCGGCACGCCAATTTGCGTCCTTTGCCGCTTCTGCGTAGCTCTCCGGCTCGCGCACTTCTGTCACCTTAGTCATGTACGCATAATGATGCACCATGTATTCATTGTACCCGTACCGCACGACGGGATCCTTCTGACGGGTTGATCGGCGCAACACACCGTCACCTGATTTGAGGCCCTTCTTGGCCAATTCGGTCTTCGTTGCCGAAGATCTGCCTTTCTCCTTTCCGGAGTCGGATACGCACCGATCCGACTCATCGTTGCCGGTTTCGAATTCGACATCTTCCTCTTCCCCTTCTCTTTGCGCGTGAACCGTTTCCTCGGTGCCTTGCGCGGGGAGAGCACGGCAGAGTCTCCACTACTTGCCGTCTCTTCATCCGACTGGTCCAACCGACTTAGTCGCTCATTCGGTCCACTCAACCGTAACGATTCCGGACTCTCATCTTGAGTCCCGACATCATCATCCTCTGCCAGGGCTGATTCAGCCTCATTGGCTTGATCTTCCGACATTGGGTCGGGATCGGACGTCGGAGTGGGTACGGAATACCAGGATGCCGATTCATCGAACTCGACATCCCGGCTAACTCGGACTTCCTTCGTCCGGGGGTTATAGCACTTATACCCCTTTTGCTCTTGAGCATAGCCGACTAGGATGCATTTTTCCGATTTTGCATCCAGCTTTCTCCACTTCTCATCCGGCAGATGCACATACGCTATGCTGCCGAATATCCGAAGGTGTCTCAAGTTAGGCTTGTGCCCGAAATACAGCTCATGAGCTGACACCTTGTCACCAATGCGGTTTTGTATGTAGACGGCCGTCCGGACCGCCTCCGCCCAGTAGAACCGGGGCATGCTCTTTTCCTGCAGCATTGCCCTTGCCGCTTCGACGAGTGTCCGGTTCTTCCTTTCGGCCACACCGTTTTGCTCCAGTGTGTATCTGCAGCTGAACTCTCGCCGAATTCCCTTCTGCTGCAGATAACTAGTGAATTGGTCGGAAAAATATTCCTTTCCGCCATCCGACCGAAGGCATTTGATCTTCCTCTCCGATTCCCGTTCCACCATCTTCTAGAGGCTCCGGAAACAGTCGAACACTTTGCTCTTCCGCTCAATGAGGTAGATCCAAGTATGTCGAGTATAGTCGTCGATGAAGGAGATGAAGTATCGGTTCCTGCCAAGGCTTACACTTTGTGCCGGTCCCCACACATCCGAATGGATGAGATCGAGCTTGTTACGGCTCCGGTTCCGTTCGGTGGGGAATGGAAGCCGGTGTTGCTTCCCAAGTTGGCAGGCTTCACATATTTCGGCTCTCCGGCCGCTGAACTTTGGCAAACCGAAAACGACTTGTTTCGCTTGCAGATCTTGAAGCCTCCGATAGTTGACGTGGCCTATCCGCTTGTGCCACAGGTCGATGTCCGACTCGACCTTCTGTCGTTTCGCGAACAGAGCGGTGCCAAAGTCATTGGTGTCGAGGATAAACATCCTCCCATCTCTGCGCCCTTGCGCAATGACTTCGCCCTCATCCTCAATGAAGCACCCGAGGTGCGTAAACCGCACCTGCATCCCCTGGTCGACAATTTGACCGACGGACATCAGGTTCTTCGTGATTATCGGAACGTGTAATACGTTCATCAGCTTCTCTTTCTGTCCGACGTGGCTTAGAGGGACTTCTCCGACGTGCACAATTGGGTGAGGAGTGTCGTCTCCGGTTTCGACTACTCCTGGTTGATCCGGTTTCTCCAGAAAGGAGAACCACTCTTTGTGGCTCGTCATGTGGTTCGATGCGCCGGAATCAACATACCACACTTCCTCCGTTTTGGAAGTGGTTTCTTCATTGAGTTTGCCTTGTGATTCATCACCAAGGCTGGCCCCTTACCAGCCTTTTCGGTTCCGGATCCTCCCGATCCGTTTGCGTAGTCCGAGTTTTGCCGGCCATCCTTACCGGTCTTGCCGAATCCGGATTTGTCCGAATCGGCACGCTTTCTCCAGCACTCGCTTTCCCTGTGGCCTTTTTTGCCACAGTACCAACATTCCGTAGCGGATTTGTCTTGCCGGCCTCCGGCACCGCCTTGACTCCCCCTGCTTGTGGAAGTCCCGGAACTGTTGTCGGCACGCTCATAGTGCTTCCGTTCCTGCTCTTGTCGGCCGCCTCCATTGCGTGCCGACCCACCTCTTCCACCACGCCCACGGAGCCGATCTGTTCCCATGTACAACATTCGGCTGTCCGGGGATGCACTGGTAGATGCACCGGCGTGGTTCTCCTCTACAAGGAGCATCGACTATAAGTCGAAGAATGAGGGGGTATTCTCCCTTGTACACACCGCAGTCCGGAATGCTCCGAACTTGGACGCCAGGCCTCCGAGACATACCTGCACCATCTCATCTTCCTCTACGGTAACATTGATAGAGGCGAGCGAGTCGCAGATCTCCTTTATCCGGCCCGTGTAGTCTACCACGGACATGTTCTTCTGTCGAACATTGCTCAACTCCTATCTGAGTTGCAGCTTCCGGGCAGTTGTGCTTGCGGCGAAAACCTTTTTCAGGTTCCCCCAAGCATCCTTCGGTGTCTTGGCGTCCCGAATGTGGCTGAGCAGCTGATCGTCGACACTGGACGCGAAGCAGTACATCACCCTGCTTGCCGCCTGTTCCCATACCAGGAAGTCCTTGTGTGCCGAGTCTGGCGCCGCATCATTCGCTCCTTCGACATAACTCCAGTACTTGTGTCCAAGCAGGTACTGGTGCATCTTGTAAGACTAGGATGCGTAGTTGCTCCCGTCGAGCTTCTCCACCGGGAGCGACGTAGCCATGCCTCTATCCATGTCTACTACTGTGTCTGTTTTCGACCTGTTAGGGTTTTCTTCTCAAGAGTTAAATGTCTGCAACAGAGGTTCTCAACCCTCGCACTCTGATACCATGTCAACGTAAGTGTTTGCGGAAGCGTAAAACAGAGAACAACAGAGAGAGAGAGAGAGAGAGAGAGAGAGAGAGAGAGAGAGCAGAACACAATTTCAAAATTATATCAAGACTCTGTATTTACACACTGTGCTAAGTACCACTATTTATACAAGTTCTCTTGGGACTGACAGAAGTACCATGTACTTCAATGCTCACACGAGCATCTGACACTTACTACGAGACTATAGATACCTAGTAGTCTATCCTATTCTAGGCTTCCGATTGGACTGCCGGTTACGGATTGCACCTGGCCTCCACTGCTTGCCGCTCACCGTCATACCGATCCGTTTCGCCCGATCCGTCTCGCTTACCGGCTCCGGCTTATTCAGCCGATCTGGCTCCGGTTGAGCTTGCCGCTCAACAAATATCTATCTGGTTCAGAACCCAGTGTTCCACGTGCGGACAAAGCACATCAAAGTGCATTATCACTTCATCCGAGAGCGCGTTCTAGCTGGCGATGTCAACCTACAACACATTAGCACCAATCTTCAAACGACCGACATCTTCACTAAAGCCTTAGGAGCCGACAAGCTATGGCAATTCATGACCGATCTCGGATTGACGATCCCTGACGCCACGAAGAGCCGATCTACCACGCAAAGTCGCGAAGAAAGACGCAAGCCGAAGCACAGACTTCGTAGCTACGCACAACGCAAGCTGGAGCACGGATTCCACAACTCCGCATAAATGTGAGTCGACGCGGACTCAAGAACGCGAGTCGAAGCGGATTTCGGATACCGTTTGAAACCGACTGAGCTTGAGGGGCCGTGTTGAGAATCAAGCTCAACTTGGTCTAGTGTGTGAACTCACCTTGAGAGTGAATAGACACTCCAACGGTTAAGAGTCACCATTATGTCACCACTTTGTATTCTAGCATTTAGTATGAGTCATAGAATCATATTCTATGACACATAACTTATGAGCTTTCACATTCCCCATGCTCCATGAGTCTTATAGTTAATGAAGAGAGAGGGTGACTATATAAAGCACCCTCCTCCCACCTTGTATGTTGTCGAGTCTTTCTCCTTTGTTAATATACTTTAACTTGCGTATTCTCTGTGTCTTACTCCTTGTCTCTCTCACTCTCTCTCTCTCTCTCTCTCATACACACACACAACTCATATTTATTCCGTTGCACAAAATCCATCTCTTGATTCTTTACAATGGTTTTATGGTTGGCATTTGTAAAGCATGGGATGCTGTTAAGTTTTTTTTTATTCGTAGATGCCCCTCTTCGAATGAAGAACTGTTGCGGCAACCTTTGATTTGGAATTTTATTTTTTCTGATAAAAGGGGTGTATTGCTTGACAGTAGACTGCGATTACCGTGGGCTACGTTGGATAATGGTATAGCTGCCACGGTAGGCTCTTGGGGAAATTATGTTTTTCATCTTAATAATTCACAGCTAGATGCTGCCATGTGTAGGGGGTTTTACACTTATGTTTGATGAAATTCAATTATCTTTAGGGAATTTTCTCTATAATTGGTCACCTTCTTTTGAGCATGTTTGGTTTGGATATTTTACTTCGGTTGGCGTTATTATAGGAGTAAAAGGAATAACATCTCAAGGAGACTGTTACTATTTTGATGTGTTTGAGGAAGGAAGATTATGGCAGACTAATATGGGATCATCAATTTGGCAAACAACATTGCAACATCCGGGAGAGTGATTAGTAAATCGGGTAAAAGATGGATTTTAGATCTTTCTCCTTCTAATAGTATGTTGTTTTGCCAACTATGGGTTTAAAAAAAAAAATCATTGTTGGACTTGCATTGGGATCCATCAAATTATCTTTCGAAACATACAAATCCTTCGTCTCATACTGATTTTTTTCAATTTTTTCAATATTCTGTGAAGTTGGGACGAAAGTTGCTCTTAAGTAGGAAATTTCATCCGCCATCTGCTATGAAAGTGTGGTTGGCGAATGGGGCCTCTTTAATGGATGCATCTAAATATTGGAAGTGGTTATGGAGTATGCAAATTCCTAGGAAGATTGTCCTTTTTCGTTGGTTATTGATCCATTATGCACTACCGGTTCAGGCTTGGTCACGGCAATTAGATAGTAGGTCATGTGGTTTTGGTTGTGGATGTATGATAGAATCAATTAAGCATGTATTGTGGTCTTGTCCTAAAATTGTGCAAATATGGCATAGAGTATTAAGGTTGTTGATATTGATACATGTTAATTGTGTGGTCACTTGTGGTGCAGTTAGGTGGGGCATTCTAGAGGGACAACTCTTATTATATGAAAGGGAGGATATAGTGGAAGCCTTTCACATAGTTCCTCCTCATATACAAATGGTTCAACCTTTTATAAGTGACAGTTTGCAATTTAGGGATGATATTATCTGGAATACAATTTCATCTATTCTGATGTGGGTAATTTGGAAGGCGCGATGCACATCAGTATTTGACAATGTCACTCAGGATGCTTCTGTTATAATTGCTGAATGTTGGTTCTTACTTGTTCATACATTATGTGGTCAACATGAAAGTTTCAGTGGCAATATTGATGCCATTTTCAGGAAGCAAATGCATTTTAAAAGGATATGGACCTCTATGCTCATTTTTAGGGAAGATGGAGATCACATAATTTGGATGTATATTGTTCCCGTCATTTTGGGAAACAATGTCTACTAACTTTGTTTATGGACATTCTGTTGTTACATATTTTGGGTGCTATAGGTTACATTGCATGCTCAATTGCAGTTTGGGAGGAGTAGACGATAAAATTCTTGGAGATATAGTGCACAAATATGTGTAGTTCTTGTATATACACATCAAATCGGCTATGAGGAATGGCATTGGAAACAGTTGCACAAGTTGCAAGATGGATTATGAATGAGAGGATCATTTAGCTACAAACGTTACTAGTTTCTGGCATTGAAGTGAAACACTTCTTAGAGATGTTGTTAGAATGATAATGTTTCAATGTCAGTTTTATCAAGCAGTAATTCGGAAAAAACACCCATCGATAAGGTATCGTCAATGTTGTGGCATTTCTCAAGCTTGTGCTCAGAGGAAGGATCTTTGTGAAGGTTATAGAATACATGCATATATTGTGAGAAAAGGGTTGCTTGAAAAGTCTAATCACCCCCCACTTTTCCCCTTCGAAAACAAATCTCATCTATACCCTTAGTGCCCTTATTTTAGAATATCACTCACTTTCGATGATGTAGTTTACCAACAAATAAAAGGTACGGCCATGGGTAGCAACTTTTTAGTCGTATATGCATGCCTCTTTTTAGTATATCTCGAAAACTTACAACCATCACCCCCCCATCTCTTCTACTTCACCCGCTATATTGATGATGCATTTGGGGTCTGGACAGGCACCAAATCTCAACTTTTAGAATATCTCGACTTTTACCCTTTACACACAAATAACTCCATCAAGCTTACCATTCAAACTTCCCCCTTTCGGCTACCTTTTTTAGACATATGGATCAACCTCGAAAATTCATCTTTCTTATTCAATTGTTTTCAAAAACCTCTCAATTCATACCAATACTTGCCTTTTTCATCAGATCATCCTTCCCATACGAAACAACACTTTATCACTAATGAAGTGAAGAGATATCTCATTAGAGAAAGCACCCCATTAGGTTTCTACCAAATGAAAAAACTCTTTTTCAATAAACTAGTTAACCGTGGTTACCCTCCGTCCTTTATACTAAAAAGCTATAAGAAAATACCTTTTAGTCTTAGAAAAACACTCCTATATCAACCCAAAACTATTACTTCCCTTAACCCCACAATCTTTAAACTTAGATACACCAAACATACCCCAAAACTAGGCATTCATAGTTTTCTAAAAAATCTCTATAATGACTTAATGTTAGATCCCGAGCTTACAAGCATCTCACGGCCTTTCGTATGTTGGACAAAATCTAAGTCCTTACATGCCCTCCTAGTTAAGACTAAGTTTTCAAAAAATCCTTCAAAAAATCCACCAAAATCCCCCACTTAAAACTAAGTTTTCAAACAATCCACCAAAATCCCCCACGTAAGACTAAATTTTCAAACAATCCACCCAAATCCCCCACTTAAGACTAAAGTTTTAAACAATCGGCCCAAATCCCCCACTTAACACTAAGTTTTCAAATAATTCACCCACATCCCCCACTTAATATTATCTTAAATCCCCCTTTTTCATCACATTAAGAACTCCCCCCACACCATCATCATTATACTAATTCCCCCTCTCTCATTCCCTATCACTTTCCTACACACATTTCTCTCTCTCTCTCTCTCTCTCTCTCTCTCTCTCTCTCTCTCATCACCACATTCTATTCTCTCTCATCTACTACACAAATCAAATCCTCCCCAGTCCTTTTCTCTCACTCCCTCTTCCTTCCCACCCCTTTATAAATCACATTCTCTTGTTGTAATGGTCTTTGCACTGAAGAGCTCCACTATTGAGCGAAACTAGTTTGCCTAAGACCACCACCCTCTTTGAATTAAAAACATCTCTCTCTCTCTCTCTCTCTCTCTCATTAGTGTATGTTGCCTACTTTCTCTTGTTTAGCTTAAGCACCCTCTAATCGTCGTGTGCCTATCCCTACGCACTCCTTGTTTCGACCATTTGGTCCTAGTAAGATACAGTCCTTCGACCTAGACCTCCAAGTGGGTGTGGAACAACGAATAGGCGTCTAAGCGTAATGCATAGGGGAATGTTCCCTGTAACCTATCAGCGTATAAGGGAGACGGCTACAACCGAATCCTTAGCAAGGGTTACACTTACGTTCTTACACGCTCAGGTCTTCAAGACACACACAGTGGATTAGTCGTAACTATACATAGAGAATCAGAGAAGATAGAATTCTATTATGAGACGTTTCTTTACATTCCCAAAATTAGACGCTACCTCTATTAGAGGTTTTCTGCCCTTTATATACGTAGGGTCTATTTAGCCGTTCACGCTTCCTGCGTTATGATCTTATATTATCTCTTATTCCTACGCTCTTGTCCGTTGGTTACTATTCCGGCGGACAACACCTGGCACGCATGTGGGACAGTGCCCTGGCACGTCGGACCCATCCCGTTAATCCTCTTCCAAAATGGCCCGAATGTTTGGCTATGTTGGGTGCCCGCGTCCAGAGGTGACGTAGGGCCCGTAGGTGCATCGTGGTGTGGCTCCTCTGTTTGGTCAGGTTGGTTTCTCCCGGAGTCGCAGTCACCGTGCGTGGGCGGTCTGGGTACGGTGGGCTCTTCTTGAGCTAGTGGGTTGGGCTCTGCCGTTGTCGTGCTTGCAGTCGGTTGCGGCTCTGCCTCCATTGTTACGTCCTCCATGGTGTCAGCCGTTTTTGTACGTTTCGGGGAGTGGGGCGGTGATTCCGCCTGGCCCGCACCGTTCTCCGTGTGGTCCGATGATAGCGTGGGCTCGTGCAGATGAACCTCCTCTTGTGCAATGGTTTCGTTGTCTGGTACTTTGGGGGACTCCACTCGTCGGTCCGCGTTGTTCTCCATCGTTGTCATTTCTGGTGATCGGACCTGAGGTTCCTCTTCTTCGGCCGTGCCCGGAATTGGCGTCGCACTGGATTCCTCGTTTGTGTGCGTGTTGCCGGCTTGTGTGATCTGGTGAAATAGCTCCTCCTGGCTTTCACCAAAATCATCTAAGAGTTGCGCGAGTTCTTCGAAGTGTTGGTCCGCTAGCGCACGATAGTCTTGCGCTAGGTCCTCTCATACGGCCACAATGGTCTCCTCATTTAGTTCATAGAAACCTCAGCCGTCTTTTCGCCGGTTCTCCCAGTCCGCACGATACGCGTGCAATTCCGCTGCTTGGGTTGCCCACGCCATCCATCCTTTGTCCAACGCCGTTTTCAATTGCGCTGTGAACCTCTCCCGATTTGTTTGGAGAAGGATACACACGTTATTTGTGATGGCCTGACAACGGTTGCGTGCATCCTCCATCGACTTCTGGAGGTTTGCAATTTCTTGTTGTTTAACCGTCGCCGCTTCTTCATACGTGGCCTTCAGGCCCGCCCACAGTTGGGATTCCTTTGCATGTTGTTCTTCTAATTTCCCCATTTCATTGTTTGGGCGGATTTCGAGCTGATGCCTTCTTTCTTGTTCGACCACCAACTGCTCGTCGAACCATACCTTCTTTTTCTCTAATAAGGCCCGGAGTCCAGCGATTGCCGCCTCCGATTTCTTCGCGTCCTCCCGTAATTGGGCGTTTTCGTCCTTTGTCTGGATGTGCTGAGCTACCTTCGTAGCGAGTTTCTCTTCAAGGGTTTTTACTGCCTTCCGGCCGTTAGCCCGTATCTCCTTTTCTCTGTCTGAGGATTGGCGTAGTTCCGCTCGAAGGCGGTCAATTTCTGATTCCGCTAGTTGCACGGCCCTTTTCGCTTTTGAGGCGATGGCGGTCTAAGCCTCTATTTCTTCTTTTAAAGCGTCGATGGCGTGGTTTGGTGGCGGAGTTGCGTGTTGCGCCGTAGTCGCGTGAGCTTCCAACTCCGCGATGCGTTTGTTGGCTTTTTGTAGTTCGACTTGGGTCAGTTTCACCTTCTTCCAGACATTGTTATTTTTTATGGCCATCTCCTTGGCGCCCGTGCTAACCTTTGCCAGTTCCTGATGGACTTCGACTAGGGCCGTGTTTAATGGGGCTATCTCCATCCCCACTTGGCGTACCCCAACGTTCCTCTGTCTGCCGACCCTGGCTAGCCGGTCCTCATCGTCGCTCTCCGTCATGTGTGTTAGGGCGCGCTCGATCATCTGGCATTCTGCATGCTCTTCGGCCATTCATTGGGCGACTTTTACCTGTTGTGTTGCCAGGAACTCCATGAGCTCAAAAGAAGTGTCGAACTGTAAGAGGGCGCTGAACTCATGGGCCGTATTCGGGATATCCAGATATGCCAAAACCTCGCTTTCCGGCGTTAATACGACTTTCCCTCGTTGGGACTGGGTCGTAATGATCGGTCATGGCTCCCGGATGATTTCGAAGGTGGTATTGGGTTCCGTAGCTACGGAGCCATCGCCTTCGGTTGGTGTCTCTGTCGCCGTGGGGACGTCTTTGACCAACCCCCGCCCATCTTTCCTGTCCAATCTATGCCGTTTCGGTCTGGGGTTGCTTCCCCGAAATGTGCCGGTTGTTCCTCCTGTGTTATCCGTGTGTCCGGCTGGTCGGTAGTTGTTGTCGTCGGGTCTGGCTAGGCAGGTTGGGGTTCCTCTTCCCACTCTAGGGCCGCTAACTCCGCTAACCTGCGTTTCGCGGATCGGGGCAGGAGCGTGGGTCGACTGGGCTTCTGCGACCCGGATGTACCCATCCAAGCGTTTCTCCACGAGCAATTGGTGTAAGGCAGTAGAGATGAAGATCATCATCGCCATAGGAGATTCGTGGGAAGGAGACTGGTGGTTACGGTGGGCTGAAGCTCTGTGATAGGATGGAGGAGAAGGTGAGGGGGAGGAGCGATGGAAGCGCTAATAGCTAGAAGATGAGTTTATGTTTTGTGCAGAAAATCTTCTGTTTCCTTCTTTTTGTGGCTTAGGGTTCATTGGGTGGTGAGCCATCGTGGTGCCGTGTGTTCTTGAACTAGGAGTTTGTGCATGCATTTAGTCGTTTTAATAGTCGCTATCTTCTCCTTCTTTCTTTCTTTTTCGTAATGGTTATCTACAACCTATTTTTACATTATGGTACAAATGGGGCCGTCCATTTACGCTGCGGGTTCTTCGGCTCTGTCCTATTCGGCGGTAAATGGGTTAGGTGGCGTAGGGCCTAGGTAAGGTTTGAGCCGAAACCCATTCACCTTTTGCCGGACTACTTCCCGTCTAGCATACCTAGTTCGAACGTGCCTTGTTCCGCTCCAATTATCCAGTATGGGCCAGTCCAGCGGAATCGTAACTTCCCCCGGCATATGGCCCATGCGAGTTTGGAAAACCAGCACCGCTCGACCCAGAACGAACTCCTTTTCCCTTGCGTTCCGATGTCGATCCACAAACGCTTTACACCGTCGTTGTTCCTGCTCCAACACAGCCATGCTGTGGACACGTTTTTCCCCTAGTTCGAGGAGTTGGTGGAGTCGTACCTCCTCCGACTTGGCTTCTGATAGTCGGTTTCGTACCTGAATTCGCAAACTAGGTACCTGAAATTCGACCGGCATCACAGCCTCCAGCCCAACTGCTAGTCGAAACGGTGTTGACTGTATGCTTGTTTTGTAGCTAGTTTTGTACGCTCATAACGCACTCTGTAGTTTGGTATCCCAGTCCGTTCTATTTTCATTAACGATTTTCTTCAAAATGGTCTGCAACTTCTTGTTGGTGGATTCTGCTAATCAGTTCGCCTGCGGATAATATGGCGTACTCTTCTTATGGACTACGGCGTAATGATGTGTTAGTTCTCGAACAACCGTATTGAGAAAGTGGCTCCCCTGGTCACTGATAAACTCAATCAGACAACCGAACTGGCACCGGATGTGCTCGTAAAGGAATCTGGCTGTGACGGTCGCCGTATTTTCACGTAGTGCCTTTGCTTCTACCCATTTGGTGCAATAATCCGTGGCTACCAATATGTATTTATTGCTCGTACAAGTTGCCACCGGTGTGAAGGGCCCCACAAAATCCAATCCCCACTTTTGGAAGGGGTCTAGCGGTAATACGAGCTGGTGTGGCATCCTTGCGCCCTTCGCGGGTTGTCCCATCCGTTGACACAAATCACACTTTTTACAATACGTGGATACGTCCTTCTACGTTGTTGGCCACCATAAGCCCGCCTGTCATACTTTCTGGGCTGTAACATTGCCCGCGTAATGGCCGCCTGCCGTGCCGCAGTGTGCCTCCCATAAAACTGCTTCCTTCTCATCCTGACGTACCCCACGTCACCAAATGCCGTCACTTCCTTTGTGATATAAAACGCCTTCGACGAGGCAGAAGTGACGGCTTCAGACGGCTAGTCGTTTCTTCTCATTCGTGTGTAATTGTGGTGGAGGCAGTCCCGTAATAAAAAAAGTACGTCATTTCCATAAGCCACCGATCCGGAAAGGTCGAATCTGTTCTTTCTGCTAGTGTCGCTACCCGTAGGATATCGGCGTCCAGAAAATCGTTGTCATCTTTCTGTATTGTTTATCCATTCTCGAGTTTGCCCAAAAAATCCGCCATTGCGTGTTGCGTCCCTGGTCGGTGTTGGATTACGAAATCGAATTCCTGGAGCAACAGCATCCATCGCGCCAATTTCCCTGTAAGGGCTTGTTTCTCCACCAAATACAGTAGCGCCGAATGATCCACGTGGAACGTGAATTTCCTTCCTAATAAATAGTGCTGGAATTTATTGATGTTATAGATCATCCCTAGCGCCTCCCGCTCCGTTGTGGAGTAGTTACGCGCTGTTGTTGATAATTTGCAACTAGCGTAGTATACTGGCCGGTACCAGCTTGGTTCGGTGAGCTGCATTAGTGCACTTCCTATTGCTATGTCTGAGGCGTCGACGAACACGTGGAATGGCTTCGCCCAAACTGGTGGTTGTACGACAGGAGCCTGTGTGAGCATTATCTTAAGTGCCTCATAGGCCTTATCCTTCGTTGCAATCCATTGGAAAGGAGTCTGATGTACGGCAGCGTGTAACGGCGTGGCGAAGTCCGCCAAATATCGTATCATCTGACTATGCCACCGTATTTGTCCTAAAAACTGGCTGAGCGATTTGGCGTTTGTCAGAGTTTTGGCTTGCGTAATCGCGGAGATTTTGTTCGGGTCAACCGTTATTCCCTCCTTGCTGACTATATGGCCCAGGAGAGTCCCATTGGTCACGCCGAAAGCACATTTCACGGGATTCAGGCTTAAGCGTGCGGTGCAGCAACGTTCCAGGCATAGTTGTAAGTGCGAAAAATCGTCTATTGTTCTCCCATATACCGCAAAGTCATCTAAAAATACTTGCATGAACGCCGGAATGTATTCCCCAAAGATCTCCGTAATTGTCCGTTGAAATGTTGCCAGCACCATCTTTAGCCCGAACATCATGACGACTGCCACATATACTCCCCAGTCCGTGACAAATGCTGTCTTTTCTTGGTCCTCGGGATGCACGCGTACCTGGTTATAGCCACTGAAGCCATCTAAAAAACTGTACATCTCATGGCCTACGACGACGTCCAGTACGCTATCGGTGAAGGGTAAGGGAAATGCGTCTGTAATGGTGACGGCGTTTAATTTTCGGTAATCTACGCATACCCGTATTTTGCCGTTTTTCTTTGGAATGACCACTATCGAGCTTAACCATGTTGCTTGTTTAATTGGTCGTATGAACCCCACCTTCAGGAGCTTGTCAATTTCTTCTTTCACGCGGGTCGCGTAGTTGGGGTTCATGTGGTAGCGGCGCTGCTGGACGGGTTTCACGTCGGTTGCTAAATTGATCTTATGCTGATAGAACTTGGGATCTAACCCCTTCATGTCCACGTGAGCCCAAGCGAACACATCCTTATATTCCGTGAGTAGTGCGATCATCGTGTTTCTTTGGTCCGGCCTTAATTCCTTTGCGATGGAGAGGAAACGAGGCTCTGATTCCGTACCCACATTTACTTCTTCAAGGGCGGAAGCGGTGACTCGTCGTGAAATCTCCATTTCCCTTTCGAATGCCGCTCGTGCTCTGCTGAGTTCCAATATGGACTCTGGGTTTGGTTCCTAAGGCTTGTCGTGGAGAACAGTGGCCGTGGCATATTCTGCCGCGGTTGCGATGTCGTCTATTTCAAACTGCGGAATAATCTGAGGGTGCTCGTCGAGGTATGCCTCTAATTTTGCATCCTCCACCCTAGCCAACATATTTATATCTTCTGCGTATAATGGTGTTATACCCGTGGGTTGTGGCGTGCTTCCTTCTGTAGGTACGCGAACCTTGGTGTGTCCACGTCGGAAACTGATACACTTGTGTTGCCAGTTGTGCTTGATATTTGCTGCCCGAAGCCATGGTCTGCCCAGAAGAATTGGGTATGCCCTTGGGGCGTCCAAGGCGAGGACGACCGCCGAGATGTCGAATCGGTGTCCGCCCACAATAATGCCTATTTTGCAAATTAACCCCAATGGTCATACTGAGCGGGTATCTGCCATTTGGAGCCAAAATGGGCAAGCCTCCCATTCTGAAATGCCTAACTGCTCGCAAGTTTTCGCGCTAAGTATATTGACGCCTGAGCCGTCGTCGATTACGCATCTAGGAATTTCTTGTCTGTGTAATATTAATGTAATAGTTGGGTTGTGTTGATCCACTACTGGCGGTCCATCGCTAACATCTGTAAGGTTTGTAGCGATATTCACCCCGGGTATGCCTGTCACCCATTCTTCCATGGTCTGGCGGAAGTGTGGGACTAGTTGCAACAATTCCTCCATGGTTAACGTTATCTCACAGGCCGCTAACGCCTGCCAAATGGGGTCTGGGACCGGTCTTTTGTCCTCTACTCGTTCCATTGTGTTCACGGACTCCTTCCGCATGCGTTCCGTATTTGTCGCGTTTGCTTTTTCCACCCACGCTTGGGCTTGTCGGCGTAGCTCGTCTTGCGCAGCCCAATCAGCCGTTTTTGTTTGCTAGCGTGTCGTGACTTGCTGCACTTCTGCCGTAATCGTATTGACAGCGGGCCCCTTTCCCTTGCGTGTTGGGCATTGCATGGCATAATGTCTAGATTGCTGACAAATAAAACAATGGATGCTTGATTCACCCTTCTCGGCTCCTAGTGGCGTGTGCCGCTCCCCTGGTGCTACTTGCTCCTCGCGGTCCGGCCTCGTTTGTCGGAACGTACGCGGTGGCTGTTATTGGTCCCGTCGTTGTTCCTGGTGCCGCTCATCTCCCGAGCTTTCGTCGTAACGCCGGTGATCTCGATATTGCCGTGGCTTACCACGATAACCATTGAAGCCGCCCCGTTTGTTTGTCGGCCGGTGGTTCTCGTAGCGCCGACCCCCTTTGGCATAACTCGGATGTCCACGATAATCCTCATCCTCTGGTTTGTCCTCCTCGGAATCGTTGTGATTTCGGCGATTCCGGTGGTGCCGGTCATCCCGTGGGTTGCGATCCCTATACCGTGGTCGGTCTTCTTGCCTCCTTTGTTCAGTCTGGTGTGGTGGACATTGCGTGTCCATGCTGCGGACTACAGGAGTGGCTCTGTTCAACATATTGTATTCGCATTGGTCGATTGTGTGAGCCTTCGAGTGGCAGATTGAGCAATGGATTGCATATTGCACTCCACTGCAAAATGCCCCGAGTTCAAGCAAATCGTGCACTGGATTGCTTAACGAAACTGGCGTTCCTCGTCCTGAGGTAACGCTTGTCGTAAGGAGGACATAGAAAACCTTTCCTCCTCGTCATCCAACTCGAGCTGTAACGCTCGTTCAATTACCATATCTGTCGTCTCCCCTTTCACGCTATTGTTGTTGAGCGTTGCCCGGATGGGTCGGCGTAAAGCTGCCAGAAATGTTTCCCGAGCCTCGTCCTCCGTAGGGCTTCGTTCCAGTTTCCGTCGTAAATTTTGGAAACGTAAGTTGAAGTCTGCTATCGTCTCGGTCGGCAGTTGCTTAATCGTGTAAAACTGCCCGAGGATTTCGTGTTGTGGAACCCTCCGATGGAAGAACCGCAAGAAAGCGGACTGCAGCTGATCGAAGGTTGTTATTGCTGGTAAATCCATCTGCGAATGCCAAAACGCCGTTCGCTCATCCAATGTTAACCCGAACTCCGTCATTTCCAACTGGTGTGCTACCGCCTCCGAAAGGCTCTGCGCCATGTGTTTCGCATTCCAGACATTCAGGAACATGCGAATATGAGTTGCGGCGTCGGTTTCGCCGTTAAAGCGGGGGTAGGCAAAGGCCATGGTGGGGGCTACGACGGGTCGGGAAAGACCACAGGGTGGTTGTGGTGAGTGTAGTCCCCGCGTCTCGTCGAGGTATTTGGAGAGCGAAGAATCACCTTTGTACTCACGGCAGGTAGTACTGAGGTTGCTGAGGCGAGGCTTTTGCCATGCACGTTCTTCTGCCTAGCATGTGACGGACCTTGTTATTGGTCGGTCTTGTCGTGTTGGTTCTTTAGGGCGTCTACGGCTAAACATCCATTCGTCGTTGCTCATATGTGAGAAGACACAGATCACCAAGCGTGCCAAAAGTGTTGCCGATTAGGAACACAATCCGCGATCAGTCCTTCGACCTAGACCTCCAAGTGGGTGTGGAACAACGAATAGGCATCTAAGCGTAATGTGTAGGGGAATGTTCCCTGTAACCTATTAGTGTATAAGGGAGACAGCTACAACCGAATCCTTAGCAAGGGTTACACTTACGTTCTTACACACTCAGGTCTTCAAGACACACACAGTGGATTAGCCATAGCTATACACAGAGAATCAGAGAAGATAGAATTCTATTATGAGACGTTTCTTTACATTCCCAAAATTACACGCTACCTCTATCCGAGGTTTTCTACCCTTTATATACGCAGGGTCTATTTAGCCGTTCACGCTTCCTGCGTGAACCGTTACATGCGTTATGATCTTATATTATCTCTTATTCCTACGCTCTTGTCCGTCGGTTACTATTCCGGCAGACAACAACAAGTTTTTCTGTTTCGTCAAAATGGATGAGCTCATTAAATCTGAAAATGATAATATTTTTACACATGGCTTTCAAATGTGGTGCTTTGGACCTCACTCATTAGAGGATATGTAGAGAATGGCCAAGGTGGACATGCACGTGTTATTAGCAAAGGCTAATGAATGGATGTGGTGATAACCAAGTAAGGATTACTTGGAAGTAATGTGATTGTTTGAACTGTCTTGTTGAACATGGATATGAAATGTGGCTTTCTTGCGGAGACACTCAAGTCCGCATTGATTTCAAGATAGGTTGAAAATAGGTGGGTTGAGGATGCTTTTATATGGCACTTACGTATGCATTCGGAAGGTATATCTCTGAATGTCATTGCATTGTTTGTGTCTTGAAAATGTCGATGTTCATGACAAAAAACATGTGGAAGTTTTCAAGCAGTAGAAAATAGATAAGAAGTGCACAGTCATATCTGAAAATAGGGTTTGGAATATGCATCCTCAACTCAAAAACTAATGATGGTTCTGTATATTGTGGAAGGTTAAATGTGGTAGCTTGTTCTTTCATGATATTATGCTATGCTGATAAGGCAATTAAACTATTTAAAGAGATGAGAAAGAATGGAGATACAACTAAATGAAGTGGCTTCAAAAGACTTCCATTACAGAATATAGTCTCTTGGACCACACTGATTTCAAGATAGGTTGAAAACAGAAATCCATTTCTTCTTATGAGATGGATGGAGTCATTATCCTTGAAATCTTGTATTCAAGATGTGTTTTTTATGTTCGAACACATTTGATTTAAAAGAAGGAAGAGAACTCCATATTGCCATTACTTAGCTAGGTATCAACTTGGATATGGTCATTAGAAGCACTCTAGTTGATATGTATGCAACATGTGGAAGTGTATCAGATGCATATAAATTGTTCGATGGGCTGAGATCCCTCAAGATGGGTGCCGATCACAGGGCTTTACATGAAGGCATGCTCATACATGCTGAAATCATGTCTTACACAAGACGTGTCGGGGAAGAAGGATAGTCACTTCCTTTCCATCTATTTTGTATTTTGTACCTGATATGCTTTTTAAAACTAATGGAAGGATATGTTTTCTGGAAATTCATAACAAACAATGCTAACAAATACATATATACAATGACATAATTGAGGAGTATATAGAATGTCATGTGTCTAAACAATTTGGAACCACTTATGTATATGTACTTTCATCCAAACATTTGGATGGATATCTTTTGGATGAGAATTTGTCCACAAACTAGTCATTATCACCATCATGTTGTAATACACATGCGCCAACCTAACCACAATTATATATATGAATTTTGTTGTTCAAATATATCCATAAACAAGTTTTCATAGTTATTGTTAAATTTCATAGAGTTTATGGGTTTGTAATCTATAATCTATAAATTTGAGGTCTTCATTATCAATGCATGCAAATGACTTCCATTTCTACATTCTTTATTAATCAGAGTAAAAAAACTAGTAGCTTTTAACTAGAGGTGCATTGCCAATGCTCTCACTTTTGGAAACAAAATTTTAGTCATTCAACAAGTTTGATGGATTGTGGATATTGTTGCCAATTCACACTTTGTAACGGCCCCTTGATCTTATCCATCCACATGTGTGTTGTGGTTTTGATTATGTTTGCAATCAAATTAATTCTACATTGATTCTATGATAATTCTTTAGACACTATACACTACATTCAAGGTTGGAAGCAAGCATGTTGTGAGATGAAGCTTTCCTAGTTCTTCCAACGTAGACTCCTAGCTCTAATAAGATTTAAAACATACGGTGGATGTGTGCGCTCAATCACAAAGAAATAATAACTTAAGTTATAATATGTTATAAAGCAATAGCTGATTATGAAAGAATTGATTACAAGCAAGTTCTTCAAACATCCTCATGATAGATATAATCTTCTAAAACTCCAATACTTATTCTCTTTAACTCTTCCTCGTTGGATGATGATGAACACTTTATTCGTACATATAGGTGTTAGCCAATTTACTTTTGTTATTTCCTCTAGTTTTTCATTTTTTCTTCCACAAAATCATTTTCCTAGCTTTACCTTTTTGCCTCTTTTGATTTTCAATTTACACAAATGCAATCCAAATATGTTGATAAGGTAACACAATCTCATTGTAAGTTGAACCATCAACTCAAATATTAAGAATATTACCTCAACTATTAAACTAGCTTGATAATACATAACTTGACATTCTCAGAAGGAAATTAAAATGATGTAGATACAAAAACTATCTTAACATTTAAAACACAAATTTCATAAGCCTATACAACTATGTAGCCAATTTCGTGTGGAGTATCGATGACTTTAATTTTTTCACAAAAACATCAACATATGGGTGGTGCCAAACCTATTATGATCAATTTTGATTGTTATGTTATTAGCCACAAATACACCCTAAGATATCACCTATAGCAAAGTGCATAATGTATCATGCATGTAGGAAAAGTAGTAAACACGCCAACATAAGCAAGCCTTGTACATGTGGGGAGGGTGTCACATAGCGGTGGAATAGTGGTGTCCATAATTATAAGAGTCACCAATATCAAATACATCCTTTACATCATTGTGAGCAACCTTGAAACCCATTTCTAGCTTTCTGTGCCTTGAAATGTTGAACCCAATACAAAGCAAGAATGTCAAAATATATTTAGCCACATCTTACATCACACCATGAGCTTTTGCTCGCTCAAAGCCCTTACACTTCTTTTAAACTACTTGCCACGATTTGTAAAGAACTTAAGGTTGTTCCATGGAGGATCAACAACATCTTACAGCCCCCCATGAGCTTTTGCTCATTCAAAGCCCTTACGCTTCTTTTAAACTAGTGGCCACAAGATGTAAAGAATTTAAGGTTGTTCCATGGAGGATCACATGTATTACACAATAGAAATATGAAAATTGTGTGTATGAGAGAGCGAGAGTGAGTGAGAGTACACAAGCTTAACAAAGACAATGTTTCAAACAAAATCGAGGATAAATCTATATGTGTGTATTTGTATATATAGCTCAACTAGAAATCAAGGATAATCAACAGTAGTGACTAGATACAAAAGAGGGGCATGGGTTATATAGGTTAAACATCATTTGTGTACTTCTCACATAAGTCTAAACCAATATTTCATGATGTTTGCGTCAGTAGAATATCTTTAGTGTCCATTTAATTCAATACAAGGTATCTACAATGCATTTATTACAACATTTGGCTTTAACACACACATGCCCCAATGAGTTTGTGTGCAGTTTGACCTCGATATCTCTAAACGTCCCTTCAAGCTCAACGTTGGCATATGATCATTTGTATGACAAGGTTGGATTTTTTTTTCTCTTATTAGAACTCCCCTCAAGCTCGATGGGTTAGGTGAATGTTAGATAGATGTCATTGAAAAAACAATGTGATTTGTTGATGTCAATTGTTGTCATCTTGTGACTATATTTATAGACTAGTGATCAATATTGATATGGTGAAAAAATGATGAGGTCTTGGATTCCCTTTTCATAGGGAGCTTGCATCTCCCTGTGCATGGCCTCCATCCATTAACATTTTGTAAGCCACTTTTGTGAAGATTCTGGCCTGGAAACAATTGTTGTCATCACTACAAAGGTGTAGTGTAGTATCATGAAGCCTTTGATACTCGAATTCGATGAGTAGATTCTTCTCTTGGGCTAAGAAACAATTATGGCAACTTATTTCCCTTGGACTATTGTGTTGAGAGTTGTATTGTTGCATGTTGTTTCCATGTCGGCCTCGAGGCAAGAAAGTGATATAATGCGTCTTTGCACGCATTACTGGCTACACTTTTTTCCATGGATGGACTCATGGAACTCATCATCAGAGGGAATAGTATCATGAACACATAAAAATCCATAAGTTTTGCAAGATTAAACGATGACCTCCTCAATATACACCTCAAACCTTAGCCATTACAATGTGAAGAGACACAAGATAGATAGAATATTGATAGAAGGTAAAAGACTCAAATGTATATTAACAAGGAATAAGAAAAATAAACTAATAACAACCAAGTACAAAGGAAGGAGGGAGGTGCTTTATATAAAGTCACCCTCTCTCTACGTTCTCTCACTGACACTCACTCCCTTTAGCAACTATAGAAATTCATTTGTCATGGGGAATGTGGAAACTCATTAGTTATGTGTCACAAAATATGATTCTATGACACCTATTAATGTTTAGAAGGTAGTGGTGACCTTTGACCTTTGAGTATACACACATTCTCAAAAGGTGTATTCACAAGTAGACTAGGTTGAGTTTGATTCTCAACACCCCCCTTCAAGCTCAACCATGTCATGACTGAGTCAACTGTCAGGTCGACTATCACTCCCCCTCAAGCTTGGCAAGTCGTAGTTCGAAAAACCAAGCTCGGTCGAAAATTGCCGACGCTTGTCGGTTCCCAAAGCCTTCGTAAGATGTCGGTTGTCTGAAGATTGGTGTTGATGTGCTAAAGTTCGACATTCCCTGCGAGGACACATTCTCAAATAAAGTGGTAGTGCACCTCAATATGCTTTGTCCGAGCATGGAAGACGGGGTTTCGAGCAAGATGGATGTCGAATACATGTGTATAATGGACGTATTCACACTATCTCGTTTTGGCCATTTATGTAATTAGCATAAAGGGTAGTTGCCCTAAGTCAGTCACTATATATAGTGACCTTGTAACCTCTTTGTGAGGTTGGTTGTTGTATTGTTGCTTTGTGAAATAAAGAGTCTTTTGTGTGTGTGTGTCTCTCTCTCTCTCTCTCTCTCTCTCTCTCTCTCTCTGTGCAACGACCTACATTCTGTCATACGCAGGGAATAAACAGGGATCGAATGCTTCTTGATCTTCCGCACTGACGACTTTGCTTACAACATCTGGTATCAGAGCCTGCACAGTAGTCGGTTCTTCAATCCGCTGTCGGCCGTCGTCTCAGCATTCGGTTTCCTGCGTCATTCGAAGAAGAGAGAAGAAGAAGAAAAACCAGGTTTGCATCTCATCGCGTTAGATTATCTTGCTTGGAGTAAGCCAGCAGGTCGTACTCCGTTCCTTGTGATCGTAACCGCTCGAGGTGAAATCCCCTTGTGCAACATTGACACGATCGTGCTCCACTTGGTTAAACGGCATCCGAAAAGGTCATTGAACGCTACTCGCCGCTCGTTGTAACCACTCGGTGCAGATCGGTCTCAAGACAACAACCCCAAATTCGTGCTTCATCTGGCTGATCGACATTCAGGAGGATCAGTTGGATCCGTCTCTCTCGTTGCTGCAATCAACCGAAGCAAAATCGGTCCAGATAATCGGTTTTAATAATCGGTATTCGGCATATATATCCGAACCGAACCGGGCTCACTCCGACTCGGCAACATTCGGGAAGACCAGTCGGTTCTGTCCCTCAAGCTACCGGAGTCAATTCGAGCAAGTTCCGAAGCCGAACCGACTCGGGTTCAAATCCGACTAGAACGATATCGGGTGAGCCAACCGGCTGCACTCCAACAAGGTTCGTAGTCAACTCCAAACCGAGCTTCGTCAACCGAAACCAAATTTGATGGCATCAACATCCGGCTCGTCAGAAATGAGTCTACGCAAGTTCGATGGATCGAACTTCAACTTCTGGAAGGAACAAATGCAGGACTATCTCATAGTCAAGGGGCAAATCGATCCCATCGAAAATGAAGAACCTCCAGAAGGATACAAACCAATTGAGTGGCAGAAGCTGGACAGAATCGTCTGCGCCACGATTCGGATGCACCTATCGGAATCGGTATACTTTACGGTGCAATCGTGTACGACAGCATTCGAACTGTGGAAAACGCTGTCGGACACCTACGAAAAGAAGGTCGCCGCAACGAAGATGTTTCTGATCCGGCGCCTCTACAACTTGCGGATGAAAGAATCCGATTCGGTTCAAGCACACCTCAATGAGTACGAAAGCATAAGCTCCCAAATCTCGTCACAGGGGATGGCAATCGAGGATGAGCTTAGAGCAATGATACTCATGAGCAGCCTTCCCTCATCATGGGAAACTTTCGTCACAACTGTGTGCAACGCGTCAACCACGGCTGTCAAATACTCCGAAGTCACGAGCGCAATTCTGACCGAAGCAGCTCGGAGAAAGTCTTTTGCCAAAGACTCAACGGACGACGCCTACGTAGTACAAGGTTCGACAGACCGATCGAACATACGAGGAAGAGATTCCTCACGACCGCCGAACAATCAACGAAGACGGAGCCAGTCACGGGATAACCGAACCTGCAACTATTGCAAGAAACCCGGACACATCAAAGCCGACTGCCGCGCACTCAAGAACAAGAACAACAAGAAGAGTGGCCGGCATGAGGAGGTCAACTACGTCAGCTTCTCAGCTGATGTGCTACCAGACGACCCAAATATACTATCAATCGAAAATCCAGTCGAATCAGAAGTTCTACTCACGACTGAAGAGTCGAGCACATGGCTCTTAGATTCGGGCGCGTCGTTTCACGTGACTCCTCATCGATCCCAATTTCGGCAATATACGATCCGCCACTCCGACTCAGTTCGAGTCGGTAACTCGCAACACTGTGACATCATCGGAATCGGCACAGTAGAGCTCAACCTTGCAGGTGGCTCAACACTTGTACTCCACAATGTCCGACATGTACCCGAGCTCTCAAGGCCATTGATCTCAGTCGGACAACTAGATGAAGACGGCATTCGTGCCGGTTTTTCTTCGGGAGGGTGGACACTCCACAGGGGGAACCTCCTGCTTGCTAGAGGACCCAAGATACACTCATTGTATCCGTTACATGTTACGCTCAGAGAGGGTAACCTGTTTTTGGTGGATATTCCTGTGTCATCACTATGGCACCGAAGATTAGGACACCTCAGCAAGGCCGGCATCACGCACCTATCTAGAGCCGGATACATCCCCAAACTCTCCTTCTCGGACCATCAATTCTGCGAGCATTGCCAGTATGGCAAACAAGCAGCCGCGTCACACCCGACATCAGCACCAAGAGAAACGAGACCTCTTGATTTAGTCCATTCGGACGTCTGTGGCCCAATGCCGCATCAGTCTCTAGGCGGTGCCTCTTACTTCGTCACTTTTATTGACGATTCGACTCGCAAGGTGTGGGCTTATCCAATTCGTACCAAAGATCGGGTCTTCTCGATCTTCACCGATTGGCTCGCTATGGTAGAAAATCAAACCGACCGAAAGCTGAAATGCCTTCGGACAGACAATGGGGGAGAGTTCAAATCCGAAGAATTCGTCAAATTCTGCCGACAACGCGGCATCCGACGTGAATTTACGGCACCACACAGCTCGGAGCAAAACGGGATTGCCGAACGAATGAATCGGACAATCCAAGAAAGGATAGTTTCCATGCTCCAACACTCCGGACTGTCGGATGGCTTCTGGGCAGAGGCTCTACTCACGGCAGTACACATAATCAATATGTCGCCAAGTAGACCTCTAGGACTTCAAATTCCTCAGGAACTATGGATCGGCAGTAAGCCGAATTACGACAAGCTGAGGATCTTCGGATGCGAGGCGTACGCCCTTATTCCGAAAGATGATCGCCGAAAACTTGCACCTCGGTCCAGGAAATGCATTTTCCTTGGATATGGATCCGACGGCGAAATGGGATACCGACTCTGGGACCCCGAACGCAGGCAAATCGTTCGAAGTTCGGACGTTGTGTTCAACGAGTCGGCTATGAATCCACCAGTCGAAAAACCGATCGAAGTCCGAAGGGTAACATTTTCCGATGTGCCGACCCTTCAAGAAGGCCCCGCTCTCAACACACGGTCAGCTTCACGGGTAGCTGAACCTTACACTACCGACTCGGACGACTCCGACTCGGCACAGCAGAACAATTCGCTTTCGGACCATCCGACCTCGATACCCGATGCGACCAGTCCACTCATACCTCGACGATCCGAGAGACTGTCGCAACCTCCGGAGAGGTATTCTCCTGGAATTTTCTTCACCGACGCCGGCGAACCGACGTCTTACGAAGAAGCATCGACATCTGTCGATTCCGCCACCTGGCATCTGGCGATGGAGTCGGAAATGCACTCCATTCGGGCAAACCAGACTTGGGATCTGGTCGAATTACCTAGGAACCGACGTGCTCTCCCTTGCAAGTGGGTTTATCGACTAAAAGAGACGTCTGATTCGACCACCCCAAAGTACAAGGCCAGATTAGTTGCGAAGGGCTTCCGACAAGAATATGGCGTCGACTTCGACGAGATTTTTTCACCAGTGGTGAAAATGACAACCCTTCGTTTTCTGCTCGGCGTCGTGGCAGCCGACAACTTGGAGCTGATTCAGCTAGATGTCAAAACAGCCTTCCTCCATGGTGATCTCGAGGAGGAAATTTATATGGAGCAGCCAAAAGGCTTCGTGGCAACTGGCCAAGAACATCTAGTCTGCCGACTCAGGAAGAGTCTATACGGCCTCAAACAGGCACCGCGACAATGGTACAAGAAGTTCGACGACTTCATCCAATCGATCGGCTTCTCCAAAAGCGATGAGGACCATTGTCTCTTCACCAACACAGCTCAAGATGGATCACCCATCTTCCTCATCATCTACGTGGACGACATGCTAATTTCTGGACGCCACGCGGGCGAACTTGCCGATCTCGTTCGGCAACTGCGGTTGAAGTTTGCCATGAAGGACCTCGGTCCGGCACGACACATCCTTGGCATGAAAATTAGTCGGCATCGCGATAAACGACATCTCTTTTTGTCTCAGACCGACTATATCGGACGTGTCTTGGAACGCTTCAACATGCAATCAGCCAAATCTGCTTCAACCCCGCTCCCAATGAATCTTCGGCTCTCTCAGCGAGACTGCCCGACATACGGCCCGGAGGGGGAAGATATGAAGTCGGTACCGTATGCACCGGCAGTCGGCTCCCTTATGTACCTGATGGTCGCGACACGGCCTGATATTTCTCATGCCGTAGGAGTCGTTAGCAGATTTATGCACAATCCTGGCCGATCGCATTGGAATGCAGTCAAGCATGTGTTCAGATATCTGGCTGGCACAAAAGACCATGGCATTCTTTTCGGTCCGAACCGAACCTCAGGCGTAGTCGGTTACACCAACTCGGATTTCGCCGGCTGTATAGACAGTCGGAAATCAACAACCGGATACTGCTTCAAATTCGGCAATGGAGCAATTTCGTGGAAGTCGAAACTTCAGGAGTGCACAGCGACCTCAACGACCGAAGCAGAATATGTAGCTGCGTCCGACGCAGCAAAAGAAGCTTTGTGGCTCGGTCGGTTGGCGCACACGTTTCGACAAGTCGACCATGACTCGGCTCCAGTTGTCTACAGCGACAGTCAAGGTGCTGTTGCCTTGTCGAAAAATCCGGTTCACCACAACGCCTCCAAACACATCGACGTTCGATATCACTTCGTTCGGGACTGCGTCATTTCAGGGAAAATCGGTCTAGAGAAAATATCCACAACCGACAATGTCGCAGATGGAATGACCAAATGTCTCTCGGCAGACCGTTTTCGGTCTCTTCGGCATCAGATGGGCGTAACGACAAACCAGTCCGGTTAGAGCCGGACACAGAGCAGGATGGTTCCCGACAACCGACATCAGCTCCTTAATGATCGGCTTCAACTGTTCCGACCCGACCAGTTCGGTCTTCTGTCTTCGGATCCTGCCGACTCGAACAAAGCTGATATGTCCGAGAACCTAAGTATATACCTGTAATCTTAGATAACCCATGTATACGCCCATTACGGGGGAGTGTCGAATACATGTGTATAATGGACGTATTCACACTATCTCGTTTTGGCCATTTATGTAATTAGCATAAAGGGTAGTTGCCCTAAGTCAGTCACTATATATAGTGACCTTGTAACCTCTTTGTGAGGTTGGTTGTTGTATTGTTGCTTTGTGAAATAAAGAGTCTTTTGTCTCTCTCTCTCTCTCTCTCTCTCTCTCTCTCTCTCTCTGTGCAACGACCTACATTCTGTCATACGCAGGGAATAAACAGGGATCGAATGCTTCTTGATCTTCCGCACTGACGACTTTGCTTACAACAATGGATACTATTGAGATTGTTGTAGTAGAGCAATATTGGATCATTGATGGAGACGTCCAGATCCTTAATAAGTATCCTCTTGAGCCATATCGTTTCACATGGAGCTACAACTGCACCCCTGTATTCGGCTTCTATGCTTGACAATGCAATGGTTGATTGCTTCTTACTGCTCCATGATATGGCTCCGTTGTCAATTGAAAATACAAAGCTTGAAGTTGATCGTCGATCAGCTTTGTAGTCGGCCCAGTCGGCATTTGTATATCCTCTGAGTCGAATTGGCGTGGCCTCATAGTTCATCGTTCCACTCACGTATCGTAACACTCGCTTAGCACAATCCAAATGAATATCACGTGGAGTTTGCATGAATTGACTAAGGAGGCCGACTAGATAGTTGAGGTCAGGTCAAGTTATCATGAGGTAGATAAGACTTCTGACAAGTTTCCGATAGCGTGTTGGCTCACATTCAATTGTGTTTGAGTCGAGATCTAGTTCGAGGCTTCAGCAGAGAGGGGTGGCGACGGGCTTACACTTTGTCATCCCAAACTTGAAGAGCAGATTGAGGATATAGTGTTGTTGGGAGATCATGATGCCGCATGGAGTTCAAATTACTGCAATACCTAGGAAGTAATGAAGCACTTTCATGTCCATCATTTCAAATTTGTCGGAGAGGAAGGACTTGGCACGTAGAGGATGATAAAAATTGAACTTCCAAAATCACTTCTGACATAGAGAGAGTTGTTGGATTTTGACACTCTGAAGCCAATTCGATGAAGATATTGAGTGACCTTGGAATGTCAAGCCTGTGGCATTTGTTTAAGGTTGTATAGTGGCTTCTTTAGTCAATACACTATTGTCGAATTAATGCTTGATTTGACGTCGGGTGGTTGGATCATGTACACCTCTTCTTCTAATTCACCTTGCAGAAAGACATTCTTTATGTTTGGATTTGGTGGAAGTACTACCGTTTTGCCGTTGCAAGTGCAACCATGGTTTAAACAGTCGTAATCTTTGCCACTAGGGCAAAGGTCTCTTCATAGTCTACACCGTGCGTTTGTGCGTAGCCTTTTGCTATGGTCAGGCTTTATAGTGATTCACAGAGTCGTTGGCATTATACTTCACCTTGAATATCCATCTGCATCTGATTACCTTCTTGTGAGGTGAGTGAGGAATGAGATTGCATGTCTTGTTCTTACTGAGAGCCCGCGCCTCCTCATTCATTGCTTCGGCCCATCATGGATCTTTAAGTGCTTCGGAAAAACTTATCAGTGCTCGAACAACTACCACCTTTATCATAAGGTGTAAAAATAGTGTGTGGAAGTTTGTAGACACAACCGCCTCGGCCGGATGGCAACAAAAAACAGAACAAAGGTTTAATGTAAGCTTGAGACACACACAGAGTACACGGGAGAGACAAAGAGAGTAGAACAATAAAAGTCTATTTCAAAATACTCTATGGACTTTGTACATACAAAATTTGCTTTAGAGCACTTTTTATACAAGTCCTTAAAATGACTCATAAAAGTACTGACAAGTACTTCAATGCTCGATGTACCCTAACATTTTCCCAAGTGTTTGTGCATCTTTAGCGGAGATGCCCCTTCCTTGAGCCCAGTGACACGTACAATTAGGCGCCAAGCTTGACACATTTTCTCTTCCTCAAGGGTAGTGTTTATAATATTTTCATCTTTTAGTTCCTTTTTAATGTTATGTTTTACTACATTGACCCAACTGGTCTTCGTTAATCCCAAGCCGCTTCTTACCTTTTCCTTAACCTTTTTAATGTCGTCCTTAATATCCTCTAGGGAGGATATTTCATCATTTTCCCTAGATGTCTCGATGTCATTAAGTAATTTCTGAAAGTTGATGTTTTCTATTTTGAGTTTCGTTATTTCAGCCATAAGCATGTCTTTTTCTTCCCCATCTTTTTGCTTTTGAGATTCGGCCTCTTTTGTCCATTTTTTCATTTCATTCTCTATTTTAACTAAACCATTAAAGACATCTAAGAATTCTTCGTTATTTATAGTTTCGTCGTGTATTTCCTTATGATCTTTAGTTCGTTTAGAAGCCATGTTGTAATTCAAAAGATAAAAGAAAAGGACGAAAAAGAACGGAAAACTTAGCGAGCATCGGTGGATGTCTCATTCACTTCATGAGCTCGCAATCAACCCACCAAAGAGAGACCTTGCGCGCCAAGTACAAGAGCCCACACCGTAGGAACACACTCTACTGAGGAACCCACGTATGCATGGCCACAACTAACAATAGTGATGGTCGCTCAACAACGACGACGGTCAGCGCGACGTGTCGGCAAACGCGTGACAACGGTAGTGGCAGCAGACGGCGACAACGACGATGGAGAAATATCGAGACATACTCGGACTATTAGATACTTTAGATATAAAGAAATTAGGCAGATATATCTTAGAGCTAAAACAACATAGAGAGAATAAACTACAAAATGTTGACAATAAAGTTTCTAATATTCACCAATATATAACGAATGAAGTTTTTCAGGGATAATGGGAGACAACGAATGTGGACACACCTACACCACTCAGTCTCTTCCTTGATGAAGCAGAAAACCAAAGAAGAACTAAACGCCATTGGATATCGGGAACTCAACGTGGTATATGTTGAGAACTCGACGTTCCTTATGTCCGACGCTCGGCCACAACCGAGATTCTTTTCATACACAGAAAAACAGGTAATAAAAAAAAAACGCGACACAAAGGGGAGAAATGGTACACAGGAGGTTTACGTGGAAAACCCCAAAATAGGGGAAAAAACCACGGCAGCCCACAGGCTGCAAACTGTCACTCTGTAGGAATATACAACAGTGAGTTCATTGAGGCAACGACCTCGTGCTCTCAGATCTTCGCCACAGGCGGCGGTTATAACAGAGGCAACGACCTCGTCTCTCTCTCTCTCTCTCTCTCTGTATAGTTACGCGCTCTCTCTTCTTCTTGCACCAACAAGGAAGAATGACAACAACAAAAACGACACACCTAAAAGTTTGCCCTAAGTCATATTTATACTAATATGACTTTCCGGCTATTTACAAACGTAGCCTCGATGGGCTCTCAGAGACATATTTACGAATATGTCTCTTCCTTCGGTTCATACCGGGCCTACACCATCCGGCTCTCCGCAGTCGGGTACTCCCCATCCGGTTCATACCGGGTCTACACCATCCGGCTCTCCGCAGTCGGGTACTCCTCATCCGGTTCATACCGGGTCTACACCATCCGGCTCTCCGCAATCGGGTACTCCCCATCCGGTTCATACCGTTTCGGCCTCGGCCTGTTGGCCTCGGCCGAGTTTGTTCGTCGGCACTGTTCTTCTCCCTTCCCATCCGGAGGGACCTGTTTCCTAACAGTATAGACGCAATTAAGAAAATAAGGGAACGTGAGCTACACCACCTGGAAGCCATGGTTGGGGTACCTTCTACCTTCTACACCAGGACCATGGGTCACACCCACACCGAAACCCTTTGACCTCCCACTTCTTTTCGAGAGGCTTGGATGGAAATGAAACTAGGCCAAATACAAAGTCATTTCCTTTATTGAATATGTTACACCATAGCATGTTTTGTACAATACTAGAACTCTTTTAGTTTAAGTAAATGCTCTATTTTGTTGTACACCGATTGTCTCATGGACCAAAATTTGGCCTTAGAAGACGTTAATATATTGTGGTGTGCATGTGTTCCTTTGTGCGACCCTTTTAGCACACCCTTTTTAGCGTGCATGTAGCAAAGCCAACCCAAATGGGTACCTTTGTATCTTCTATAAATTGAACAATAAGTAAGAAGCTAACTAGGTTGGTTTTGATCTCTTTAAGTGCATTTCACAATATCTTTCTTTCTCTATCTCTCTCACTCTCTCTCTCTCACACACACACACACACACACACACACACACACACACACACACACACACGAGTCAGAATGGAAGAGCGTTTCTTCTCAAGTGTGAAAACGAATTAATACCAAAACAAAATGAACTCTCATCTCCCCTGCTTCTCCTTGTCCTTGTCCTTCTCGTTTTGTCTACCTGCTGCGTCGCGATGGAGGAGCTTCTCCATCTCTGATTCACGAGTTTTTCCGTCCGTCACAAATTTGCATGCATACATCATCATCATAATCCTGTTTGAACTCGTAGCGGGAAAGATACCCGAGAACGCTCCTGCTTCGAGTTCCAAAACCTTTTCTTCACCAAAGGCTTCTCCAAGAAAGAACCGCAACAGAGACAGAGACACAGAGAGAGAGAGAGAGAGCACCAATGGATGCTGTATCTTCTTCTTCGACTCCATGGACGTGGATTTTCGAGCACCTGGTCAGCCAGAAGGAAGTTGGAACGCCAATTTTGCGAGGTATTCAATGTCTTTCCCTTTTCTACACGAATTCTGTTTCTGCATAACATCTTTTCCCTAATAATGGTTTGGGGTTACATCTACTATGGTGTGGGCATGAGCATTGTTACATTTGTATAAAAAATTTGCAGCCTCGGCATTGGTTAGAGATTTGGCTCGCTTTCGAGTTTTTTATGGGGGAAAATGCTTCCACTGTCTTATTTACAGCGTTCTCTTTGAAGGAATGTTGCCTCTGGCATTATTTGGAACGTTTTCTTTGAAGAGATGCTGCCTTTGACATGACTTCAAGCCCTCCGCTTTTGCATAAATGTTGCCATTGGCTTGTCCCCAATCTTTTTCTTTGCAGAAATGCTGTCATTTACCTAGATAAGAGAATTTTCGTTAGATAAATGCTTCAGATGGTTCTGTGTATATGTTGACATGTTTCCTTATCATTGAATTGGCCTTTTCTTTTCAGAAATGCTTTCTTCTGTGCCAGATATTGCTCTTTCTGTCAGCTTGCAGAGGAGGGTGGCGTTGAGATACCTAGAAGAAGCCATGTCTGCAGAGAAGGTCGATGCTTCGGTCATCCCTCTCATAGTGACCCTTTTGGAACATGCTCAAAGAGCTTCCATTTCGACTTTTCCTACGAGCTTAGACTATTCTGATTTGCTGCTGCGAGTGAAAGTAGAGGTGAGGTGACCCATAGAGTTGATATTTAACAATTCTGGCATAGGGTTTTGCATTATTTTATTTGAAAGTTTGGTTTGCAGGCAGTGCTAATATGTATTCGAACAAATCCAAGGAACTGGTGCACATTCAACCAGTTTCTTGATTATTTTTTCCCTAATGATACAAAGGATGTCCAATATTGCGAGAAGAGGAAGCAACTCTTAAGCCTATTGAGGGTATGTGTTTACCTTTTGAATACACAGTTTTTCTTGTGCAGGAACTTGTTTTTCAGGATCCAGTGTCATTGCTAAGTATGATATAATCTGGAATGAACATTTTAAGGAAGCATCGATTAAATGTTTGGAAACTAGCTATTCACAAGCCCACCCCACCCCTCTCCGCCCTTCATAAGGGTTAATCTTTTTGGCTGGTGAATCACAGTCGGATGATGAGAAAAAATGCATGGAAATGCTGGAAAAATATCCTGTCAGTGCATTGCGACATGACATACTCAAATGCATCACTTCAGAAAAAAATCGCTTCGAGGAAACCTTTTTCAACAAGGTCTGAATTTTCTTTCTCTCAAGATGCAACTACAAACTATTTAAAATGTGTTTTGCTAATGAATGGTTTTATTAAAAGCAAACAGCAAACATTTGTTACCGTAAATGCTGTGGCGATGACATCCAACAGTGCAACTTTCTTCTTTGCAGCTTTGGCAGGATGTGCGTGTTGGAAAACTCCCTTTGAATGTTGGATTGCCAGTCCGAGAGAAGGAAAAAAGTCAAGAGGCTTTTCATTCTGCAGGCATGGCACACAATTCTATCGGACATGATGACCAAATTGACATAGTGGGCCGGAATTCAAATGCTGAATCAGAGGTTTTATATGGATGGAGTGGTTAATTAACACATTTTTCATGCTTTTAGTGTTTTTCCATGTATAACAAATGTTGTAAATTACAGGATGCTGTTGAGACCAGGCACGATAAACTTGTTGCAATAGAGCTGGAAAAGAGCAGTTTGAGGAATATGGAAAGGGATACTGCACAAAAATCTTACAGTAATGGCTATGAAAAGAAACACCAGCATGGGGCTTGTGGTTCTGATTTGAAAGGTAAAACAAAATCAGCAGGTCAATCTTCTAGGCTTGTGCAAAGTCCAAAAGTGCAGTTGAGGCAAAGGAATCAGTATGGTAAAGCTATCACATCCTCCAGTCCCTTAAAAGATGTGAAGAACTTACGGGCTTGTGTAAATACAACAGAGAGTAGAGATGGTTTAGCAAGTGCCCAGATTCCGAAATCTGGGAGTGATGGCCAAGAAGAGTACTGTCATAAATGCCAGAAGGGAGGAAATTTGGTTTGCTGTAATGGCTGTCCAATCGCGGTGCATAAAAGATGCTTGGGATCTGACTCCAGCATTGTACACGGAGAGTGGTTTTGCCCTTTGTGCTTGCAAAAGAAAGCAGCTGAAGCAGTAGCAAAGGCAAAAGAGGAGGAATTGGCAGCAAAAGAAAAAGTAGCTCAATTCATGGCAGAGCTAAACACTAAGCGGGTCACTGAAAAAACTGCTTCTCACAGGATTTCAGATGATTGTGGAGTGAAAACTGACACAGAAAACATAAAGAAAACGTTGGGCAGGAAGAAAGATGCTAGACAGATTAATAGTTTAAAGGCTGATGTGCACAAGGAAATGGAAGCAAATGCTTCTGAAACTGCAGTGCATACCTATAATGACATACAAGAAGAGGTTGGGTCTCCAAGCAAAGAATGCCATGACATAATCAATACTCCGCCAAGAAAAAAAGTTAGAGGTCTCGTAAGGGACAATGTAACTTGTGATGGAGCCACAAATGATGCTGGTGGTACATCTTCAAAAATGGTGAGTGAATCAGAAGGGCACGCAATTCAAGCTGGTGTACCAATTCTAGCTGCAGATGGTGACGGGCATGCTGGTGATATAGAAGAAGATAATGTTGACATAAAAAAAAAAAATGTGAATCGGAAGCAGAAGCTTAAGATGAGGTGGTGTATATTCCTTCTCTTTTATGATGTGTTCATATCCTTCTGTTCGTCTGCCAATTTGATTAAAACTCCCAATGTGCTATGATTAGAGAAAACCGACTCATCCCTGGTTTGCGGCGGAAGCGGCTCCCATGGTCAAAAGAAGAGGAAGATGCTTTAAAGGTCTACCTGTTTTATATTTTGTTTCTTTCATTCATTGTTTGGAAGAAAAAGATGCTTTGAAGATCAACTTGTTTTATATTTTATTTCGTTCATTTATATGTTTTTACCATTTAAATATTATGTTTTCCTCCCCTAACAGGAGGGTGTGAAAAAGTTTTCACATGATGGTACATGGGGATTTCAGTGGACTCGTATACTAGATTTTGGGCGAGGAAAGTTTCATCCAAGTCGAACTGATATTGATCTGAAGGATAAATGGCGGAATCTTGTTAAAACAATGGGATAATCTCGCACATGTTTTTGATTCAGCAATTCATGCAACTAAATTTGTACCAGTCACAACTCGTCCAGGCCCAGCTCACACTTCTGTTTGAAGGATAGCTGTTTTGTACACAGATATGTATAATAAAGGAAAACAAGTTATTTTTCCAATGTCTCCTACAGATGATAGTTGAATTTGTATACATAATTCTTATTTGTAAAGATGAGTCATGTAAAAAGCTCACACATATTTGGCTATGTATGTGTTAGCACCCTCCATAGGTATGAATGCCTTTTTTTGTAGCGTTTTATCTTGTCAAGACCATGATACTGTTCCATTGTCATGAAATATATTCACTTTCCTTGGTGCCATGTGGAGTAAAACTGGAGTACTTGAATGATTAGATGGGTCAAAATATTCATCATTTTTATCACTGGCACTTTATGATTTTGGTCCATCTCAATATCGTTGTCCACCTCTTTTGGATGCATTGAATGAGATGTTGGTAGAAAAGTTATTTTAGACACTACCAGATAGTATTTAACTACATCAAATTAAGTGATTGGTATGTCGGGTTCCTTTTTGTCCTTAAAATTCAAGGCATTCTAGATAATTATGCGAATATAGCTTTTCTTCTCTCTTTCTGTTTGTAGCCCATGGTGTTTGATTATGTATGACTTGTTTCACAGCCATTCTTGGCCACATTTCAAACAAATAAAAGCTAAAAGCTTCGTGTTGCATCGAATTAAACCACATGCTCCACTGCTTGTGCGGGCCCCCGCCAAATAGAGAGGTCTAAAGACAAGTTTGATGATGAGTGGAAAGTATTACATCACCAAGCTTTTGGCTTCATTCAGGAAGGAAAGCACAAACAAGTTGTACCTAATGAAGCAATTGGTGCATTTAAGGTATCATGTGATTGAGGTCCAAGGAATCATTGACTGGTTATCATCAATGGGCATTACAATTTGCACACGAGGTCAGCTCTACTGGTGTTTGGCTCCTTTGCTAGATGATGGCAGAGTTATTTCTCCTTAGTTCCTTTGGCATCACAATTTACGACAAGGTCAAGGCCATCACAGTTTAGGATGAGGTCAGAGCTCTTGTGCCTTGAGAGACAGTGAAGGTAACTCAATGCAACTTAGTTCCTGCTGATTTTATTACTTGTAATTATTTGAAGACCAAGTTGATGAATGAAAATAAACTGGAAAGTGAAGGAGCAAGTCAAGAGCCAAGTATGTAAATGTTGTTGTCATTGTCACCAAAACTTGCTCCAAGTATGTAAATGTTGTTATCATTGTCACCGAAAGGGTATGTGAAGATTTTTTTGTTGAAATTTAAAGAAGAAATCATCACAAAAGCATGACAGTGATGTGATGAAGGAAGCACTGCCTCTACAATTGGAAAATTTCTTTTTGTTGATGATTAAATGCCATCAGCCTGATGAGGAGGCAATTTGGGTGTGAGATAGTGATGCCACTGCTCATGCTGCATGTCACAAAGATTTCTTCAATTCCTACACTGCAAGTGATTTTGGAGCTGTGAAGATGGGCAATAATGAAGCAAGTTGTTCATTCAGAGACCACAAATGGCATTGAATTGATCCTTAAATATGCGAGACATGTTGCACGTTCGAGGCTCAAAGTAATCTCAGTTCGGCAGCCTGATGATGAAGGATGTTTGAGCAAATTTGGTGGTGAACAATACAGGCTCACCAAGTTAGCATAATAATAGAAAGGGGTAAAACAGTATCTCATATATATTACATTCAAAAATCTCTAGTTTTTCTGTCAATGTTTAGAGAATAAAAACCAAAGTGTCTGGTAGCACAAGAAACTTGGCCACATGAAAAGGGGAATGCCGCTGGTCAAGAACCTCTTGTAAAAAATGGAGAGTCTGCATTTGAAAGAAATGTGCAGATTCTCTAGCAGGAAAATGACATTGATTTGCCTTCAAGAATCAATCATCTTCAAAGAGGACAGAGATATTAGAGTTGATACACTGTAATGTGTGTGGACTGGTGAAGGTGGGGCCACTTGATGGTGCTAGATATGTTTTCACTGCTATTGATGATTTCTCTTGGAAAGTTCGCTATATCTTTACCTCAAAAGATCAAGTACTGGATAAGTCAAAGAATTTGAAGCTTCAATTGAATAAGATAGACTGAAAGGAAAGTCAAATGCATTCCCACTGTCAATGAAGGCAAGTATTGTGGTCTGTTTGATGCATATTGCAGGCAGAAAGGTATTAAGACATCAAATCACCCCTCCAAAAGACATACTGCAATTGAATGGCATTGCGAAGAGGATGAATAGAACATTAATAAAGTGTGCTAGATGTTTGCTGTCACATGCAAAACTACCATGATCTTATTTAAGGTGAGGTCAATGTATGTTGTTAATCTCTCTCACCATGTTATCATTTTGAAGGAGATGTTCCAAATCAAGTTTGGTATAGTGAAGTTGTCTCTTACGATCACTTACAAGTGTTTGGAGGCAAAGCCTTTGCTCAGATTTCTCAAGATGAGAGATCCAAACTTGAGGCAAAGACACAACAGTGTATTTTTCCTGGCTATGGATAAATTTGAAGCTACAAGTTGTATGAGTAGCGAAGAAAGTTGTTAGAAGCCATGATGTCATTATCGAAGATCAAATGATTCAGGATATCAAGTAAGGCACATGCAAAAATTCCTCAACAATATGTTGGATCTATAAATTCAAATCCAATTACCACAGTTCCAACAATCGAATAGGTTAAATATAATATTCAAATTGAAATTTATATAATGATTCGTTCGGATGCAGGTGACAAGGATGCTCCCAAACATGAAGAACAATATCTATATGGCAGGCCAACAACCACCTGTACTAGAAGTTCCACCAGCAATGTGAAGGCAGACCATTCGCACGATACTCTTGAGATGAGTACTTGGTGCTATTATCAAATGATTCTGAACCGAAAAGCTTGACATAATCAATGGAAGATGAGCACAAAAAGAAGTGGATGGAGGCCATGTAAGAAGAGATGGATTATTTACTTGAGATTCAAACATTTGAGTTGGTGAAGTTGCCTCAAGGCAGAAGGGTTCTGAAGAACAAGTGGCCTTATTCATTCAATGAAGCAATATGAGCACTCTACATCCAAAATACAAGGCCACGCTAGTAGTGAAACGATTTAGTCAAAGAAAGGGTACTGATTTCCATGAGATTTTCTCTCCATTTATGAAGATGACATGTATTGAGTGTTCTTGACTTGGCAACATGTTTTTACTTCGAGAATGAGCAACTGGATGTGAAAATAGCCTCCCTTCATGAGAATTTAGAGAAAGAAATATACATGGAACAACCTGCAGGGCCTATAGAGAAAGGCAAGGGGGAGTGTGTATGCAAGCTGAAGAAATGTCTTTACTGCCTAAGTCGATAGTAGGAGAAGCTTGATTCATTTATGGGACAGCATGCCTACAAAAGTTGTAGTGAAGACCCATATGCATATACTTACAGGGGTTTTCTCATGATGATTTTATTATGTTGTCGGGCTATGTCAGCGATATTTTGATTGTTGGAAAGGATGCTTCCAGGATTCCTGTGCTGAAGAAGTTGAGTCTTGGAAGAAGAATCGATAGAGATAGAGCCTCCAAAAAGTAGTTTAAATCACAAGAGAAACTTTACTAGTTTTTGCATCTCTTGATCTTCTATAATACATGTTTTGTCACATTAATATTGCCTAATCACAATATTTAGTACCATGTATCCTATCAAGTGGAAATTGAGGATTTGATATGAAGTTGGTATGACAGTTTGTCTAAACCTATCAGATGGCCGAAGTCAATTATTTGCTCAACATTTTACATACATGACCTTGTGATTGTGTTATATTTGTTTTGGTAGTATAACCATACTACATGTCATGATGGAGTTAACAATTGAAATGTTGACAAGAAGTCTTGAAAGGTTTCTCTATACCATATGATTACAAACAACAAATTGAAATATTGGCTTGGAAGATTTTACTTATACTAGATTACAAACAACAAATAATTTAGGTATTACAAACAACAAATGATTAATTTAGGGATGTCATGTATATTAGCCTGATGGTGGAAATGTTCACAGAGGCTTTCTATATAATGCAAGTGATCATACAATATATATTTTGTAACAATTATTTGCAATGATAATGTACAATGTCTTAGAGTTGCATTTTTGTAAGTGATATGCAGACAGTGTTTTTTATTCAGGACACCCATTTTATTCACGTTTAATATGCCCATAGCTTCAATGGTTTATTGATGGGATCACAGATATGATTTTATGACATGCTCAATAACTTCAATGGCTTGTTGATGGGATCACAAATATGATTTTATGATATGCCCAATAACTTCAATGGCTTGTTGATGGGATCACAAATATGATTTTATGATATGCCCAATAACTTCAATGGCTTGTTGGTGGGATCACAAATATAATTTTATGATATGCCCAATAACTTCAATGACCTGTTGGTGGGATTACAAATATGATTTTATGAAGGTTGTGCGAGAGGCAATACAGGGCTAGACATAGCTCGACGTAGGTCAACTGTCCACTGTCCACTTATCCACAGAATCCTCTCATAAGCCATGCGTATGTGGTCATCTTACCTGCAACAACAGATATCTATCTTATTGCTTTGAAGTAGCAAATAAGATGCCTCATCATGTGGGTCGAGTTTACTTGAAAATCAGGTAACATGTTTAAAGTGTGCCATATCCCGCATGAAATCTACAAGCACCCACCAAAGCAGCAAGGATGCATATCACATATGCTTTAAAGTACCACATTTGATGTCTCATCTTGATGGTTGAGCTCGCTTAACATGTGGGCTGCAAATTTGGCACGGTTAATATCCCCATGAAGTCTACAAGCACCCAGCATAGCACACCACACTGCAGGAGTTGCTTTATAAGGCATGTCATAAATAAGATCCTCGGCTTCATCTAACCTTCCTGCACGGCCTAGTAAGTCTATCAAACATACATAATGCTCCAGCAACGGTGTCAAATTGTGGACTTCACTCATGGAAACAAAGTAGTGATACCCTTCATTTATTAGCCCTGCATGACTGCAAGCAGAGAAAAGGCTCACAAACGTCACTTCATTGGGCTTCACATTGTCTTGCAGCATTTTCTCGTATAATCCAATAGCCTTCTTTCCATGTCCTTGTTGGGCATAGACAGTGATCATAACGTTCCAGGAAAGGAACTCCTTTGCTTTTATATGATCGAATAATGCCTGTGCCTCATCCAGCTTTCCACAATTCCCATACATGTGAATAAGTGCATGCAGGATGCCAATATTTGAATCAAACCCATAATTTGCTGCGTATCTATGAATTAGCATGCCTTTTGGCAAAACTTCCATGTCAGCACAAGCACTCAGAATGCTTGTAAATGTGGCCTCATCTGGATGTAAATGTTCATTTTGCATTTTATCGAACATCTCAAGAGCTCTCTCTCCTTGATGTTGCCTCACATAGCATGCAATCATTGCATTCCAACACACTATATCAGGTATCGCAATCTTATTGAAAATTTCACGTGCATCCTCAGATGAACCACAATTACCATACATATTTATAAGAGCTGTTGCAACTAGCATATCATTTCCATCCCTACCTTCGGACATATATATACATTTGTGAATGTTCTTCCCCACCGACAAAGCTTCCGAAGAAATACATGCACTCAAAAGGTTGAGAAAGGTGATGCGTGTTGGCTTCACGTTAGCATCTTGCATCTCCTGGAATATAACAAAGACCTCTACAAATTGCCCTTGTTGCGCATATGCAGAGATAATGGAATTCCAGGAGACTACATCACGAAACTTCTCCATAGTATCAAATACCGACTGGGCATCATGTAAGGCACCACACATAGCATACATATGGATAAGTGTATTCATCACTTCAGTATCAAAATCCAATCCATGCTCAACAATCAATCGATGGACATGTCTTCCGTCAATTATTTGGCATACATTTGCATATGCCGTGAGACCATTAATGAATGTACTCTTGTCTAGCATGATATTTCTTTCTTGCATCATTTCAAACAACTCCCCTGCCTCTCTACTGCATTCTTCTGTATCATACGCAGAAATCAATGCATTCCAAGAGATAGTGTCATGGACAGGCATACTATTAAACATTCTTCTAGCTGCCTCAAGATCCCCACACTTACCATACATATTGAGAAGCGAGGTCCCAAGAACCTCTTCTACATAAATGCCATACTCCACGAGGTCTGAATGAAGTAATCTGGCATCATCTAATGAAGCAAGGTTACCACAAGCAGTTAAAACACTCACGAAGACAACATTGTTAGGCTGGAATCCCCATTGAATCATTTCTTTGTAAAGGGAAAGAGCTGTATTGCTCTGGCTGTGTTTATTACAAACAGAGATCATAGCACTCCATGACACCATTGTACGGTGAGGCATATGATCAAACACATAGCATGCTTCTTTAACAAGGCCATATCTGCCATACATGCTGATAAGAAGATTAGCCACGAATGTGTCTGAATCAAGACCGGATCTGACAACACAGGCATGGATGAATTTACCTTCAAGGGGAGGAACGTTTTTCTGGAGGAGCAATGAGATGCTTTCTCTGTCCAGGATATCAGTTCTGGATGTGAGGGTTTGTTCTGCCGACGAAGCGAGTGAGGATTGATCGAAAGGTAAAGTGGTTCGACGAGGGATCGAACTAGTTCGTTGAGAAAGAGTCGGAGAAGGCCATGGAAGGGCTTGGACAGCCGCAGGGGCATAGAAAGAGCTGACCAGAGCTTCCATGGAAGCTTCCTTTAGCTAAGTTGTATTGGAACAATCTTCCATCCAATATCTACATATCTATCTGTAGGAAGTAATATACATAATGATAGCAATTTGATCATTTACTCAACACTTGGACCAAAGTTACTGGGACCGACCAATCGACACACCCAGATATCATGTCAAGGGCGCACACACACAAACACAAAGCCATGTACGTACGTATGGTACATACGTAGCTTGGGTGCTTGTGGTCCGTGGAAGTTGAATCCAACAACTTACATTTGTTTGATTGAACACATGTGTCCATTCTCGACCACCTCTCCTCCCTTTAAGACCCTTGACACATAATATGAGAATCAAAGTTTTTCCTTCTTTGGGTTGGAAATGGCAAGGGCATGCCATGGGTTCAGACAGATGATGCCCATTGGAGAATACAACCATATCTTTTGGACTAAGAGGACCTTAGTGTACATACATGAATGAACATTGTGTGAGAGGTGTACTTCCAAAACGTTGTCAAATCAATTCTAGAAAAGCTTCATCATCCCCTTTTCCTTACATGGTTGTTGCTTCTTCATCAAACGGACGGTAAACTCAAAATCCAACAACATTCGAGAGTGTGAAAGCACAAATGGCGTAATGATGCATGTTTCGACTCAGGGGGGGGGAACCAACTCTCGTATCTTGACCATACCATACCTTCTTGGCACCAAAGTGTCAATGAATGTCACAGGTGGAGGTGGCTTACCGTGTCCGAATCCAATGTATGTATTGTTCGAGCGAGTGAAGAGGATGCATCTGGACCCATTACATTTTCATTTGTATTTGAAATACGGTCCTCTGACCCACCAGCCATATCTGTGTGTCTGTAAATTGTAATATATATGGTACTGGTGGGGTATATGAATGCAGAGCATTTTACATTAAATGATACAATGGTGATCTCGTGTTCCCACAACAATTCTCTTTCTCTTTCTCCTTCTCCTTCTCCTTCCTTTGTTGCAATTCTTTAATCCGTCCCGGTGTGCCGAAAAGATAATCACCGTGAGCCTCGCGAGCATGAGGAAATTGAAGCGCCTGTATCTCCTGTGGGCTCAGATCTGGTCGTGATCATCAGTCAGGTATGCTCACTCTTAACTTCCAATTAGATCAAAACGTTTCCTATCAGACTTGTCCAGGACTCTTTGGTTTTCTTATCCATTTTCAGTAAAGAGAGGCTTCTGACATCTCCTGCTTGAGATAGATAGATAGAGTGAGTGAGTGAGTGAGTAAGTGAGAGAATTTCACCGAGAGATCAATCGTGGCTCCCAATCTCTAATAAGAAGGAAACAAACGAAAAGAAGAGAAATAGAAAAGAGGATAGGGAAATTGCACGCGAGACCAAACTTCAAAAAAGCTACCTTTCAAACTCACTGCTACAATTGATGCCTGACAATGAAATGACCCAAGAGACCAACGAATTACATTCGAATACAATCTATACTGTGCCTCATAACTAGGGTAAAAGGAAACAACACTACGCCTACTGCAAATACTTATGAGACCAAAGAAATTCCAACCAAGTGAAACATAATTCACCATCTAATAAGAACAGGGGAAGGGAAAAGTAAACCGGGCCTAACATGAATACCTATGACACCAATGAAATCGTATCGCAGAGAGATTCGATCTAAAGTCTAAGGAGGAGAAAAAAAAATTACATCACAATAGGATCTGATACAATGTCTGGTAACAAGTAACTTGATTGGGTGTCAATATATGAGGAATAGTATGAGGTGAGTGAGAGGATGGTGATACTGCCAATGATTATTGGAGATGTTCAGTGAGATCCACACAGTGTTCATTATCTTAATGGCTAAACCCATTTTCAGTAGTAGATCCGTTATTTCTATGCTAACCTCTCGCCTATCAAGTCTTCAAGGGCAATGGTCTGCAGTAGTTTGCCTGCATATTGGCATGGCTGTTGATATCCATGCAGGGGTAATTATCTTAATGGATAAACTCGTTTATGGTTGTAGTCCTTCGTTTTTCTGCCAACCTTTTGTCTTTCAAGTCTTCGAAGACAATAGCCTGCAGTTTGGCCACCTGAGTATTCAGTGGCTCTTGATATCCACTCAGGGCTCATTATCCTTGTGGCTAAACCCCTGTTTTGGGTTAGATTCTTCATTTTTATGCCAACATCTTGGCTTTCGAGCCTTCCACGGCAATGGCCTGCAGTGTGTCCATTTGTGTAGTAAACGAATGTATAGTGGGGGTAAAGGGTTCAAAGTGTAGGCATCTGAACCTAAGCCTAAAGAACAGGACCAGGATCAGTGTGTATGCCAGGCATGGCCTAGAATGGATATGTACTGGATGGCAGGGTGGGAAATTGGTATCGTCTTATGTTCACATGGATTCAAGTACTACAGCTTTGTTGCTGTCCTTCCGCCAATATTATAGCTCTTCAATCTTATTTTTCCCATTAAGTACGGTTGGAATGCTCTGAACTTTTGAATATGTCCATTCAGTGTTGTGTACTGAATTCATCTTTCTTTATGAATCACAAGCTTGTCTGTTGCTTTGGTCAGAAGAACTCACCTATGTAGATTTCAATGCGATAGGGTTGCGAACGGTTTATCAATGTAAGTGTCAAAGTAGGTTCGGGTGAAGAGTGTGTTTGTTCCAAGTGGTTTGCTGTACATTATGAATGACACTGCTTGATATGTAAGGCAGGTATGGCAGTACCAGAACAACAACCTGTTGAGAATGATATGTTATTGCACCAAGTAGTGCTGAATGAACACGGTGCTTTCTTTCTCCTTTTGCCCCTTATTTGTGGGCTGATTACTCTACTTTTGTACTTGTTTTCGGTGAGTAATAAGTTTTTTAGCTTATAGTGAAATATCTCATGTGATATGTCCCAGTTAGTGGGACATTGCTGCTGCCAAGCTTGCGATTTTTATCATCCACACTCTTGCTGTAATTTTTACAGCAAATTTTCTCTTGGGACAGAAATACATTCTTCAGAGATAGAAGTCAAGCTTGTCAGTTGAAGCCCAAGCTTCCATGTCCTCCAGGTAATATTTCTTACCATGATTTGTTTAATCGATCAAACAAATAAAAATGGGGATGAAGTTTCTTTAGCATTTGTGCTAGCATGAAGAGGGAATCAGGCTATTGCACCTTTATGGAAAAGACTCCACAATTATTACCATTTCTTTTTCAGTCATTTTCATGTTACATAGTATACCATCAAAGATTTGCGTCAATGACCTGGTAGCTTGTATGGACCAAATGGTAGTTGAGAGGTGCAGAGCTATGTCTATATTCTTCAGTTTTATCTACACAATTAACTAATATCGAGTATGTAAACATCTTTAACTCAAAATATGGAGAGCTACAAAGTGGCATCTATATTGTTCTGTTGTATCTTCAAAATTAACTAATATTGGGTGCTGTAAACATCTTAAAATCAAAATAGCATTCATATTCTTAATTTAATCCATAACTTATATGCTAGAATTCTTCCTAGCATGACATAGTTGTATGGCGTAAATCTTTAGTTTATCATCCTAAATCAAATGCCAAACAGTCAAAACTAAAATTACTTCTGTCACCTTACCTTTTTATTGTATCCATGGCCCATGGTAAATGCCCATGGGAATATCCCTAGAAATTTAAATTAATGACATTTGTGTTGTGAAGTTATTGTAATTTCCATCATTTGTCATAGAGCTACTTAAAGTTGAAAGGGACTTATCTCAATCCTACAAGTTTTGTTTCTTTTTTCTATGGATATAAAACTACTTTAAAAGTTATGAAATTATCTTTCACATATTGCAAAGGTGTCTGAATGGCCAGTTTAACCAAAACATTTATCACTGCTTTATACACTCTGACCACAACACTGATAACTACCCAAAAGAAAACAATGATTTTGGAAATTTGATTAGGTACTTTCCTCTAACAGAATTATTTTCACTCTTTTGTAACTGTTGGGAGCTTTTGTGAGGATGCTTTTGCAGCTTCCCCTGTTTTTATGTTCATACAGGGTAAAAACATGTTATATTTACTTAAGCAGAAGGTAAAGTCATACCTCGTTAGAACTTCTTGAACTATAGAAATTTACAGCTGATCTTTCCGTTTTTATACACTGATGGAAATTACTCTAGTGCATAGAGCTTTCTGTGCCCAAAAATGTTTTGGAACTCTGAAGCTATTTTAGGTTTTGGAAGCTAGTTGTCCTATAAATGTCCACTTGGATCCTGTTGGAATCAAGATGCTCAAAAGACAGAATTTTTGAATGTTGAGAATTTGTCTTTTCTGGTGTCTTTAGACAACTGATTACAATGGTCTTCTATTTTTAAAATAATAAACATGTGTGATTTGTTTAATACAAGATGGTATGACATTGTATAGTATGCTTTTGTGTTGCAGAAACAGACAAACAACTTCCTATAGTTGAAGAGCTTGCAAAACTTGCAGTAAGGACGCAGAGCCAAAGGTATCCTCACTGTGCATGCTATTTTACATACTATTTACGCATTCATGGTTTGCAATGTATATAGTAATCAGCAATGGTTTTGTTTATTTTGTGAGTCTCAAACCCAAACCATTTCAAACCAAATTGTTCTAATTTTAAAACTTAAACCAAACCGCAAAACCTTTAAACCAAAACAGTTCAAACCAAACTATTTGAGGAATTTTCAAGCTCAAACCAAACGTCTCAAGAGATCTACTGTTAAGCTGTTGATCTACGGTTTCACAGTTTGGTTTCAGCTAAAACCAAGTTATTGGGGAATGTACACTTAAAAGAAAACTAAACTGTAAATGAATTGTTTGGCCTCAAAGTTCGAACTTAATAATACATAGTACATATTACATAATTTATAATGTTAATTTAATTAATATTTCAAAAATGTCCTCCCAAGTCATTAAGCTGTTAAGCCAATAAAGGCTCAAACAAAACTGTTTACAAATTTACAAACCTGAATCAATCTGAACCTGTTTACCCATTAAGCCGCCATTTCACCATTTCATTCAGCTACACCTAACCGTTGCTGATTCCTAAATATAAGTAAAGAATTATGATCTCTCTTCACATCAACTTGATGGAAAATGGAGTTTTTGAATGTTTCATATCCCATATACATGCTTTTGATCGTCTACACATGTTCAAGAATTTGCATACTTTTTTACCAAAGGTGGCCACACATGACCAGGTGATGTAGTGGATCTGTCAAGGCTCTGCCACGAGTGAAGCCACAAACATGTGTGCACCATGCACATGCCCTTTTTGCTTAAGGTTGAAGGGGTTGCCAATCCTATATACTTGGACCTAAGGAGGGGCATTAGCAAACTAAACATTGACTGGGAGGAGAATTTACAGCTCTCCCTCCCTGCAACTTAATGCATTGCTTTATAACAGCAATTCTATGCAGAGAACAAATGTTGCATAATTGGATTTACTATCTTTTCATGCCTGTCCATAAATATTCTAAGCTGTGGACTGGGAAAGGCTTTGAGTTAAGCTATTAAAGAACCAAATCTGATTTTTCATCAGGTCTAGTGGTCTTGGAGATGACTCGGAGATAATTCAACAGAAAATTCGAAATTGTGAGAAGGAAAACATTAATTTGCAAATCGAACTCCTAGAGCTCTATGCAATCAAGGTAAACAGGTGATGTTTAATTTCAAATAAACAGATAATTTTCTAGATTTAATGCTTGATGAGTGTGGCTTGCAGAAGAAACTCGCAGAGCTATTAAAGGTAGAAGTTGAAAAGGTATGATTGGTTCTGGTTTGGCCTCCAAATAAAATGAATACTACATGTTTATAGAAGTATTTTAAAAGCAGAAATACATTTGTGGCAGAGTTCTGGTTTAAAAAATGATTTGAAAATAATCCAAAGTAGTGAAGTTACTATTATTTCAGATAAAAAGCATTTGACATTAGAGGTGACCTGGAAAAATTGTACATGCTTTTGCCTTAAAAGCTTTTGGATGCCGTACTTTGTCTTCGTGATATTGATTCTGAACCTTTGCCCAACATATGATGTAGGCTGAAAAAATTCAAAAAAAAGAAGGGTACATGATTGAAAACATGTCCGATTTGCAAGATAGGTAGACAGTCGTTTTACTGTCATTGGTTTACTCAAAATTATCTAAATTGTTTTGCTTGAGCAGTTTAATAATATCTCCCTCATTTTCTGTAATTTTGTAGGTTAGATAAGCTGATTTTAGAATACAACTTTGAAAAAACTTTGAGAGAAAGGTACGAAAAGGATTTAGAATGTTCCGTCACAGAAAACAATACATATAAAGAGGTACAAATTCTGGCATGATGTATGAATTTAAGAGCCACATTGTGACCTGTTTGGCACACAACTAGGCTTCATGACCTGAGGATTTAGCCACAACTTACAGGTGATTGAGAGATTTTGGAGTATAAGAAAGCAGGCTGTTGGGTCCTGTGATACTGACAAAACTCAAAAGAAAGCTGCTATCTTGCTGAATGAATTGGAAGGATTGTGGAGCTATGGAGAGACTAATAAAACCCTATATGACCAAGCATCACAAGACAGAGCCAATTTGGTACAACTACAATCTTGAGATTGTGCTTAGAGGGCTAGAGCCATACTAAAGAAATGAATGGCCACATTTCAGGTTCTTGCACAAGAAGAATTGGAAGTGTGTACTGCTTCATTAGCAAAACTTCAGGCACAGATTGAAGAGGTAGTTGTAAAAATAGAGTACAATCGATTATCTATAAAAGGCTAGTTCTCTAGATGGAGATGATGAATTCATTTGCAATTTTTTTGAAGGAAAACTGTACTCGGAGGAAGGTCGAGGATGCACTCTCTAATTCCAAGAAGCGGCTGGTATATAATGTGTATAAGTAGATAAGTTGATGAGCTGTTATTTGTGGCAATGTTCTATACTCAATTCACATTTATTTTCTTGCAGGCTCATTATGTTGAGACCATTCAATCAGAGCTGAAGCAACTGAATATAGCCAAAGCAAGCCTAAGACATGGTGTTGTTCAACTTTTGATGGAAAACAAGAGCTCCTTTATCACTTTACAGGAAGTATTGAAGGAACTTGTGAACAAGGAAAAAACACAAAATATGGAGAATGAATGTGATATAATTGATGGTAAAGCTGCATCCGCCAATGGAGCTGTAACTACCAAGGTTGGTGTGAATATGCAACGTATGCTGAGAATTTTCCCACATTTTAACTGGTAAAAGAATATTTTGTCCTCATTTGGTATTGAAAATTTATGTGAACAATAAAGACTGGGCTAAAGCTATCTACTTGAAGGCTGAATCACATTATGTTGAAGTCTCAACAGGGCTAATATGACAGGCACTGGTTTTCCCACATTGAACCTGTACTTTTCTCCTTGATATTTTTTAATATAGGTTTTCAAATTTCAGCAATTTGTCAACCACTGCATTTCACCAGTTTAGATTTTTCTTTATCTTTAAAAGAGAAAAAACATCATTACCTGTCACAGGAGTCGTAGGCCATGCTCATTTAACCCATTTGATCTAGAATGTCCAATAGCAGACATACTGAGGGGAAATCTCAATTTTAGCTTCTAAATTTTTTTATATATCATCTGTGTATTTTTTATGAGATAGGGTTTAGGGTTTGAGGGCATGTCTTTTTGGCTTTTAATTTTTCTATAGACAATCTGTCATATTTTTTATTGCACAAAACTATATGGATTTTTATCTTTCTTTAAAATGTGTTTTCTAATTGCTGTGTATGCATTTGAAGAAACAAGAATATAAGTTTAATTTTGTGCCTGCTATAATGAAACAGTTTCTTAGAATGAAGATTATTGATGTATGTACTTCAGGTATTTTCTGAAACTTTGGTTATGCAATTACTCAAACTAGTGAGAATATCCCTCATGGAACATGTCTAGTGAAAAAAAATTGAATTATTCTGTTACCCATTTTCATATATAAATCTATTGTGATATACTGATATATATGTTGTAGTTATTTTGAACTGATCTGCCATATTTTCTTTTACGCTGAATTGGTATTCTTTTTTCTTCGGAAAAAGAAATGGGATTTTATATGAAAATGTTATATTCGACAGGAAAAAGACAGTGAATTCAATAAACGGGGACCCAAGCATGGGTGAAGCTTCATGCATCATAGTAGTTCAGAAACAATGTAGGATATGCATGATACCTTTGTGCAGATACTAATAACTAAATAATCGGTTTGATGGATTTTGTAGGAAAAGGAATACAGTGATGATGTTAAGTTAACAAATGAAAATGAAGAAGCGTTGACCCAGGCATTACATGGAAAGGTCATAATTTTCTACCCATCTTTTTATCTTGTGAAAATTTATGTTGTTACCATTATTTAGTTCATTGTATGATTTCCAATGTGAGTGTCACTTAATTTCTTTTGATATCTGCAGGAAAATTAGTTTCTAATGATGATAAAAAGCAAAATTTATCTTGTCTTCTAAGCCGACCTAACATGTTTGGCAAACGTTCTTTATACCATTACCATACAATACAGGTTGCTGCTCTATTGCTGCTTTCTCAGCAAGAGGAACAAAATCTTTTGGTGGCAGATAACATACTGGCTCTTCAAACTGAAATCTCCTCTTATAAGAATGAGCTCATGCAGGTAAGTGCAAATTGCAACGTTTTCCGGGTCATGGAATATGACATCATCCGATCTAATTACCTTTATTTCATGGTATAGGTCACAAGTGAAAAAGTGCAGGCCCTTTTGGAACTGGCCTGGTTACAAAGAGAATTCTTGAAGCTACAGGAGTAAGACAAACACTCTCTGTTTCCCTATCAGAAATATTTTCATTTAACAATCCCATCTTCTAATGATATTTTGGAATAGGACTTCCAAACTACGACCAGACAATATCCGGAGGCTCTCCAGTGGGCAGTGGAGTCCAGTTTCAGATCATGGGGTCTTTTTTGAGGATGATGACAACTTGATATCTTTTACTTCCGAGAGCCCAAGGGAACCTCAGTCTCAAGTTTACCTAAAGAATTTATGGACAAGGAGCAGTCCTGATTTGGTTAACCGGACAAAGAGTCTTAGTAGCATCCTTTCTTTCAGCAGAAATAAAGAGACTGATGTTGGGGGCATTCACAGGTGAGTGATAATGGGGAGCCAGGTTCTTTTACTGATACTTTTTGGTCTTCATAACAACATATTATTGTTTGCAAGATTGCGTGCTGAGAATGCTTCTCTGCGAGATAGTTTAAGGGGCATCCGTCACCTGTGCCAATCAGCAAATCGCCTTCGTTTAACAATAGCAAGGGTATACACAAGAAACACTTCTACAAAAAGATTCTAATTATGATTTTATTCTATAGTTGATGACAATTATCATATAAATTTTTGTTCTGTAAATTTTTTAATGATGATTGGTGTATGACTTCTCTTGCAAAGATAGGTCTGAAAATTTTCCAATGGATTTTCTATTATACATTTCAGATTGCAGCTGAATCAGTTGCGCAAACTGAGAGTTCAATTCAACTTGCAGTAGAAGCTGTAGATGGTGTCATTTCTGAAGCATTGCATCTAAAAGTTGCTTTGCATAGCTCCTTACCTGTTGATGATCTTGGATGGAATAGCATTGGCTCTCCTTTATTAGGACGAAGTGAATTTGGTGATAGAGAGTTTTTCGATGGACAGATGGGTGATGATCTTGATATTGTTTCCTTTTTCGGAGTGGAGATTGTTCGATTGGTGCTCTTAGCTGCTCAGTTACAGAAAAGATTCTTAGGCCAAAATGTGTAACACTACAAGGAACCATCTTGTACTTTAATCCGTCTCGTTATTGATAGCAAGCCCTGTACATATGTAATTGAAGCCCATTGAGAACTGATTGTTTATGATCAATGGGCTGAGGATTCTGCTTGGATGATAAAGTTTAAGCATGTGGCTTACTTTGTAATTGGTATGTAGTATTGCCTTCCAATGTATGGATGTACTTTGGGAAATTTCCAGTAGGTATACAAATATATCAAGTGGGTGCATAAGCATAATATGAATGTCTATCTCACTAGAATCACTCATCAGGCTAAAATGATGAGATGCATGTCTATCTACTCGGTCATCAGGCTAACACAATGACATGCGCTGGTGGAGCTGATGCCTTTGTAATAGCCTTTCCCTCTCTCCTGGTGTTATGAGAGGTGACTATATGATCATTTGTCAGAAAATAATATTGAAATCCTCCCCTTCTCTCTGTGCAATCGTTCCTTATCTATTTGCACAACCATCCGTTGTCTTTGACTGTAGTTGACCACACAAATCAATGTTGCCATAAAATTGACTCTTTGTAGCCATTCATGCAACTGAGATCATAATCAAATGATTTCATCCATCGATCAACCCAAATGAGTCAAAGCGTTCACATCCATGTATTTATCATTGCTTGTTGGCTTTTCATTAAAGAACTTGGTTGAATGGGCGTTTTCATGTTATAATAAGAGTTTATTAGAGAGTCAAAATTTTCTTCATACCTCTCATTGCATTGAGTATTGATTAGACAGTAAATTGTATGTCACTATAAGGAGCGGAGAACATGATTTCCATATCTGCTGTTATTAAAGGTATGTGAAAAATTGCAACCCCAGGCAAGGGCAAATAATCATATATAAGTTTACAACAAAAACTTGCGGTATCACACAACTACCCACCCAGAAAAACCTTGCCAATCACAAGACAGTGGAAACACTAAATTAAACCATGTACAACACCATCTAACTGAGCTTCCAGATGACATCACGTTAGATAGATATGTTAATGTCTGTGGACGCACAAAAATATATAATACAGGCTTCCAGGGCAGTGGCTCAACATTTCAGGCTTGTCCAATGATATGTGCAACAGAAAAAGCTCCCACCAAGTGGCATATATATACAGTTTTTGAAGTGTGGCACCAGTTAGTGGGGGAATAGATGGGATAAGGACTGCAGCTGTTTACCCCAGATCTACTGAACACCTGCAGCTTCTGCTGCACGTTGTCTTATCATTTCATTCACAGCTGCTCTTCGTCGGGATTCTTGTTGCAGCTGAGTTCGCTTAAGGTGCTTCCTTATGTCCCTGAAAGAAATACAGCACTTAACAGTCAGCGAGAATTCTCACAAATAAAAAGTGTAGATGTCCAAAACTATTTTGTTTGGGTGCTTACATGCATCGAGGCACATTGCAGTCTGTTTCTTTGCATCCTCGAGCATGTGCAGTTAGAAGGAACCACATCCGCTTGCAGAAGGCACAACCACCAGCAACCCTCTTTGTGCACGAATGACCATGCCGGAACAAATCCTTAATATTCCGACATTTTGCATATTGACATGATGCCTCATTGCATTTCGATGCATGCACAAGAACTTCTAGCATCATCCTTACCTACAATTTTGCAAAAAAATTTAAAATATCTGGTAAAAATTTAAAATATCTGGTTATATAATCAAAATAACATGCATAGATATTTTCTGCTAATCTCTTTGTTTGCATTAATCCAATTTTACAAATGAACAATATAGGGCCCAAAAGAGCACCTGTAGCACACGCTGTTTTCTATCATATGCACTTGGATCTGTTGCACTTGAACGCGCAACAAACTTATGTGGATGTTTTCGAACTTCTTGGCTTGAATGATGACAAGAATGACAGATGTCGAAATCGGTACAAATTTTGCACTTGTAACCCTGCCCTTCCTCAAGTTCACTATGACATATGGTGCATGACGTAATGAATGCAGGTGCATTAGGGTTATGGATGTGATATAGAACCATCATTGAAGAGTGTTTAGCTCGACGCAGAGTATCAAACTGGTATTGATTCCCTTGACAAAGGCTAAGAAAAGCTTGCCTATTGTCAAAAAACTCACTTTCCATTATCTCATCTTCGTCCATAGAATCAACAGGTATATCATCCACTTCCTCCTGCAGATATACCCACATCAGTGCCCTTTCAAATCACAAATAAAACATTTTTGTCATTTTCATTTAAAATAAGTTACATCAAATTTATATGAATACCAATAGAAGTAATAATAGAAAGCTATCTAATTTCATAACTAAGATTTGACATCTATGTCAGACAATTCTTAGCTCTATCATATCAATCCTGGGGCATACTTAAAATAGCGCACTAAAATAACATCTCTTTTGGACAAACTTAGCTGTGTAACAAAGAATATTTATATTATCAATATTTTTATCAAATTCTAAGTAAAAAGAACGAGAGATTTTTCAGAAATTTGGTGATACCATTGATAAACAATGCCATTCTTTCTTTCCTGCGGGATGTTTATCCTCATCTTCTAGCCACTGATGTTCTTCATGGCAACTACACAGTCAAGCTCATATTATATCTTTTGAACAATATTTGCTCACACAAACTGCAGGATAATGCTATTCACCTGCTACACAGCTGAAAGTTGCCAGCACATTGTTGGCAAACCCATCGTAGACCTGAGTAAATGAAGTTTCTGCAACGGGAGCACGCATGATGAAGATGAACAATCATAAAATCTTCTTTCATTGCTACAATGGATTGCCCAAGCTGTTATAAAAAATGTGTTAGACCAAATATGACTGAAAAGAAAGTTTAGTGCATTATCCAATATGGAGACATGAGCAAAGGACCTTATGCATAAGTTGCATATCCATCGAGATATTTCCTCCAAGTTCTGCATGTGCTGAAGTTTTTGTTGTCCTTTTTGGTGTTAACTTCTTTGTCTTGCCCTTTCTCTGAGACTGATGGCTTCCATCATCTTGTTGAAGTTGATGCAGTAGGTCTTCAGCCGCACCAGGCCAATAATCTCCATCAAAGTAAGGCAGACGTGTAGCAGTTACCTTGGCTTTACAATCACCAGTTACAGTAAAAAAATAGTCATACAAATTCTTGTTAGAGACCACTATCTTTTCCGTCTTTGCTTTTGATATCATGCTCAAATACCTGTAAATGAGTTAATCAGAAACGAAACTAGCATGCATATAATACATTTTCTTAAGAAAGAAAAACTTACCATTCTCGAAGCTTATCTGTCTTTGGTGTTTTTTGTATCTCTGGATGGCAATATAGTATATAATCATCCCCTTTCAAGGGTGGGCATGCCCAAATATAGCAGCTACTAAATCCTCTCTTTTTACAGTAATCAAGATATGCAATCTGTAAACCACGATATAAATTTGCCAAATGTAACTTACAACTCATGATTGTAATTAGTTCCAACACCAATTAATATTAGGTTATGCACATACACAATAATGAAAGAAAACATGTGTAACCCCAGAAAGAATTTGAAATACATTTTACCAGTATCTCATGATAAACATATGTCCGAAGAGCTTCTCCTCTAACAGTTTTCACATCAGGCCTGAAATACTTCACAGAGTCCAAATATGATAGATACACCCACCGATGATTTGGCTGGGGACTCTCTGCTCCAAACTCCTGAACATACATGCCAAATAAGCAGACTTCCACGCCTTCTATCTCTTGGAAAAGCATTAGCATCTGCCATATGCACCAGCTAATGTGAGAATCTAACAAAAAAACTCAGAGAAAAATACATTAATATAAAACCATCAGCATTAAACCTTGGATTTATATGAGAAATCTTTTGGGTAGTTTCCCTCCTGAAATAACTCCAGAAACTTTGGCTTCACCTCCAATTTCTTGTCTATAGATGATAGGACCCTGACTACAAGACCTTCAGCTGCAGGAACCTATAACCATGCATATTGCATCATTGATTTTAGCTCCATGACACAACATTCCATTTAGCAGAAAAAGGGATTTGTAGCAAATACATTAAGCTTGAAAATAAATACATACAAAACCACCTTCTTCAACTCCAACTGAGTAGACAAAACAAGAACCCACAAGAAGAAGGTGCAATATAAATTTGAACCAGCTAAAGAAAGCACAGAGAACGCATATAACAAAAAACTCAATTATTCAAGAATGAGTCTCGAGTACCTCTTCAATATTTTTGCCAAATGCTTTTGCTCGTTCAACTCTCTCCTGTTTCAGTTTTAAAGCCAACCTTTGTTGAATATAGTCACTCAAGATTGTTCCAGGCAAGTCTTTAGCACCAGGTATAGAATTTGCAGGTCTGGGCATCCTTTCGGCCGTCTCCATTTCCCTTATACAGCATTCTGGACAAACATATTCTGACCTTTCTTTGTTCATACGAGCATTGAATAGTACACATACTTGATGTTGCCACTTCTTGCATTTGTCACATTCAACCCACTGGTACAGCAAGCTCTCATGATTAACAGAATCCATTTAAAAGATTAATTAAATTAGAAATACCCTGGTTCAATTAGATACACCAAGGCCCAAACTGAATGCATTCTAACTTAAGGTGCATGGACAGTCTAAGCATGCATAATCACAAGTTATATGTGCAGATATCAAATTAGCAGAAAGACATCAATAAACATTCGCCAATCCCCAAACACAAAAGTAAAGTTCGGCATATGATTAACAAACCATGCTTCTATTACATCTTAGAATATGAATAAAATATTTGTTCATGATATCAAAAGGAATTATAACAGTAGACAGTCATCTCAATGGGCTCACCCCTTCTGCTCGCTGTTCATCATTCTTCTTCTTGATGAGCATGGACTTTTGAAACTTGGAACCATAAGTCTCCACTGTGTCGTTTCGAATGGCATTGTAGCAAGGTCCACAAAAGCTTAGGCTGTTCTCCCCAGCGCCTGTATTGTAATATGTAGCATTCCTCTTTATGCGGCACCCACACTGTGTGCAGAAATTTGGAATCGGATCAAAATATAAGTCTTCAACAGCACAAGCTGAGCACGCTGATGTTGACATCTGATGTTGCAAGGCTTGATTTTTCTCTACTTTAAATCTGCTCTGCTAGACATTCAGAATAGAATATAAGTATCCTGTCTCACCAATGAAAAAAAACACATTTAGTCAACAAAGCATGCTTATTAACAAGAATACTTTGCCAGTCCATTTGCGCAGACTTGCAATATGCTGTCTGATTTGTTCTGGATAGAAATGTTCAATATATGAAATTCCAGATATTTTGGCCTTCAGGGGCTTGGTTGAATCAGAAGGGCCGTTCAAGGGTACAAGAGTAGAGATAACCGAAGTCTGCTTGTTATTCTTCACAGAAAGCCGCATGGAAAGTGAACCTGCCACCAGAACAGTAGCATCTTTGCTTATTGGATTGGACTCAGATCTCATGTCCTTCAGGGTACAAATCTTGTTTACTTGTGATCCTTCACTTACAGAAGATTCAATAGGAGACTCAACTTTTTGAGAGGGCAACCCAACCTCCTTTTCTAAGGTTTCACCAACAGCAGTTAACAACTTACATTCATCCTCTGCCAATTTTGGAGGTGAAGGTGTAATTTGGCACTTGGACCCATCTTGGTTATCCTTTGCATTGGTTAACTTTGGCTGTTCAGTTGCTAGAGCTGTATTTGGGTTCACCGCTTCTACTTTCATCTTCTTCAATGAAGGTGGTGAATCCACTTCATGGGAGGCAAATTCTATTACAGCGTTCATAGCTTGTTTACTCTTCTGCATTTTACTTCGCACTGCTGCTGCTTGATGTGAAAAGTAAATTCTTACAGGACCACATACTTTGCATTTGGACACCCTACACTTTTGATGATGACCAAGTAGCGACTTTAGCATCATGCACCTTGGATAAGAACATGGATAATTATGGCAAGTTATAAGGTGCTTCCATACCTCGCGTCCCACTGCACAATTAACTACGTTACAATGACTTGAGTCTGTGCACCTACTCACATGTCTCAAGAAGATGAGTAACCACTGGTGCTTTTTCACTTGTTGTGACGGGAACAAGTTGGCTACCCCCTTGATTTGGCTAGGTGCTTCATCATTGCTAACTACTTCAGATTGTCCTGTGTCTGCACTGCTAGCTTGGCGAATGTTTTCATTGTGTTCTACATGTTCAACAACTTCTAGTGCATGATCATGACATGAACACAAATCCCGCTCCTTACAACATAGATCGACCTTTTTTTCAGTACACCCTTCCATAAATTCTATGTTAGAATTTCCTTCAAAACCTTGTGATGACTTTTGAAGAAGATCTTTTCTTAGCTCATGCTGTTCTTGTGAGGGCCCGAAAGAAACTGTATGAGGTATGCTTTCAACAGGACTGGGTTGGTTCCAATTAACTCCAGATTGCACGGGAAAGATGAGATTTTCAGCTGAAACACCACCACCATATGAACATTCTGAGACAAACGTTTTGGGGGCCTTTAGATCTTGGTGTTGAGAGTGCATATCAAGCTTTGAATTTTCTTGTGCTATAGATACAGCGCTCGACGAACATGTTGTGACCCCTGTTGAAAGGGTAGGATTGTGGGGGTTATTTTCTACCAGGATATTTGTAGATGTTGCATAACCATCAGAAGGGGTAGGCCCTGCAAGCAGAAAAACATCTCCTTGAGAACACATGAAGATGAGTTTGACAGCAGCAGGATTTTCATACAGGCATTGTCAGCATATAAACCTCTTACCACATGGCTGTTGTTGAAGATCCGTAGGATGGGTTTGCATACGTATTGGTGAGCTGAAAACAAAGGAATCTTTCACAAAACCTTGTTCCTGCCCAACATTGTGAATACCACTCAATGCTGCCATGTTTCCTAGCTGGTAATTTTTTCTGGGGAAATCACTTGTCGTTATGACTTTCCCTGTAAGTTGATGAAGATCAGGCCCTATGGTACAAAATGGATCGCTTGATACATCTGACAGTGGATCATTAACAGCCATCTCTACAGAATTTGAGTTATTCAACCCAGGTGTTGGAATCATCCAACTTCCACCATTTTGAAAGCCTGGAATCAATTTACATTGCCCTCTACTAGATCCTGACCCATAGGCACCCAAAGGAGTTTGTGTCACAGGCAATGCCAACTGAGTACCAAAGTTCATTGCCGGAACACCACTCTGGACCTGTGAAAAGGGTGTTGAAGCATTGACCGTGTTTGAACCTGGGGCCAAGGTATCTCTGATGCTTCCATGGAAGTAGCTGGGCTTAGAGGACGTGTATGCCAATTGAGCTGATTGAGCAGAATTCAGATTTTTTGTCAACCAGGAAATGAAAGAACGAATCCTGTGTTCTAATGTACTCAAATCTCCATATTCTTCCTGCACAGTACTCAGGAATAACATCTTATATCAGATGTGTCATTGACGATGAAAAGAAAACGCATGCGTATTTATGTTTAATTATTGAGAGAAGTGGTATACCTTTGAGGTGGCATCTGAGTACAATGTCATCTCCATATCTTTAGCAATATCAAACATTTTCTCTAGTCCATGTCTCTGCAGTACTCTCATACTATGGACAAGTCACAAACATGAACAGAGAAATTCATTAGATTTAGAACTAACCGTAAAGAATAGAAACTGCAGCATGAAGGATACCAGTAGGAGAAGTACTATTTAGGGAAGAGACGAAAAAATTGAACTTACATTAGGGAGAGAATCTCCCGTCGAAGGTTTACATCATCAGCTTTGTGCCAAGGCATCAGTCGGGGAGCCAATCCTTTCATAGGATGAGACAGATTGCCCATCATCAGTGGCGGTGTCTGACAATGTTGCCCAGACACCTGGGAATAGATTTGCATGTTGTATTGTCACAGAGAGGTATCCCAACTATTCTGACATCACCCTTTCTTATCAGTTTTCATTCATTATGGCATGAAAACAGTATGAGCATTAATATTTTCCTGTATAAAACATTTAAACTATGTCTTTAAGTACATAGAACTTGGAATCCTAAATAGTCGATAAAATAACATGCACAATAGGAATATGAAAGTGCAGTTGTTAAGGGGCCAATTTGACCCACAAAAAGACTCAATAATTCAACCTGTCCACGAGAAATTGGAGGATGCCAAAATAAAAGGAGGATCAAATAAAGTGTGTAGAACAATTCCTGCTAATAGGGGCTACTCATGAAACCTTACCTCCCTAGTCAAAACATAAGTTTCAACATAGAGAGATAGATGCATGAAGGTATATTTTTCTTCATACAAGAGATGCAGAAATGGGGAACTAAACTACATAGGGTCGAAAATTGAAAATTTCAATAGAAATCAAAATTCAAGTAGGAAATGTTCTATTATAAACAAAGGTTTCATAGAACCATGCTTAATATTGATTGGGTAATGTTTAATTAGCATAGACTCTAGAAACTTTCTCGTAGCCCCTGCTACATTCCATCAAATCAAGTTGCCCTAGATAACTAGGAAATAGTGGAGACTTCCTTACTTTCATTACATTAATGTCTATAAGCAACACATACACCCATAGTCAAGGTCAATTTGTTGATGTCCTATCCACTTGTATGCAAGAAAGTAAGCGGATTCATCTAAATCATCGAGTAACATGAGCATAAGTTAGTTAATCGCCACTATTATTACGCAGCGGAGTAATCCACTTTTGTGATCTTTGTACATTACAGAGAGAACCATGATGTCTGGCTACACACGTACCCAATGTGCTATTAAAAATTTACATGTGCAAGAGTTGTGCACCGCTCCATAGAATATATTGTCACTGACTCCACATTGTACTGAAATGATAGCTCAATGACTTCCCTACATTCCTACATTTGATTTAGTAGATAAGAAAATTCCGAGATGAACAGTCATACCCATATTCAGATTCTGATAAATTAAGGGGTCAGTTGTATCCACGTGTTACAGAGTTTAAAAACACAGTTGCATTCTGTTCCCAAAAAACAGCAGTAACCTTTGGAATATTCCAAATGCAATCTAGTTACAGATTCCACTTCAGTCAAATTGTCACTGTTCTTCATTGTGAATTAGTGATAGTAATCAAAATTATATCGCTGCTACTGCCATGTGCTCGTGATATCCACAAAATTCTTCATTATTGAATTGATCATTGACAGCAAGTGAAATACCGCTTCTGCCATGTACTTGTGTCCACAAAATTTGGACTTCTTGATCCTTGAGAATTCGTCATCAGAGGGGTTCAACAGCAAATGCCTGGCTAATCACATACTCTAACGTGTGCAAATAGCGTACCGATGGGAGAGACGATACAGAATTTATTTCCAAAATGAATATTTATATGATGGTATGTGTGTCTTTTGAATAAAGGTAGAAATAGGTAATCTCGTAGAATACAAAGAAAAAAACTCAAACATTCGTACGATCGTTCAAAAAGAATCAAATTCAGGGCAAAACACACACAGAAAAAAAAGAGAGAAGAAAAGGGTGGACATACCTAATCTGATGATAGATATCTGATTTTTCCCTATGCGCAAAGCGATTGAATGATGGGTCGGTATGGTATGATGCAGAGGAGAAATCGGGGGCTAAATAGGGGAAAGGCAGAAGATCGCCATGGTTGCAGCGTAGCGTGCTTCACGGAATTGTATACAGTCGAAAGAGGGTCGATGGAAAAAGAAAAGAAAGGGGAAGGGGGTTGGGGGGGAGAGAGAGAGAGAGAGAGAGAGAGAGAAGCTTTCTTTTAGCTCATAACATATGCTCAATTGGTTCTCTTTAGTGTGTATCCAAAATGGTGGTGGTGAATGTTGTTGTGGGTGCTCATCGAATGAGCAGTGAGTGGCTCTCTCCGAAGCGGGGCATGGGTATGCGGAGTACAATGCATGCATCGGGATGTCGTATATCGGTGGTATCTGTGCATGGGACTCTGATCAATATGATGCATGCATGTATGTGTATGGGAGGCATGTGACTCCACTACTATTTGATTCTAAGGAAAGTTGATGCCGAAGAACCCAACACGAGAGAAATAAAGAGGCTATGGATAAATAATTATATCGATGTCAAATATGGTGTAGAAAACAAGACAAGCTACCTAGCACCCCCTCTTATGGAAAGAGGCTCCATGTTTCAGCTATCAAGAACCCTCCAATCTCCAAGACCCTCGTATGCAAACAACTAGGAGAGAAGTGAGGATATCCGTCGTAAGTAGCAATCTACCGTGAAGGCTTTCGTTCGCACCTGTTACTCGTTACCTCTCTTAGCGTGACATGTACTCGACCAATACCTAACCATGAGACAAGGACCAACACAACAATCATATAATCTATTGTTACTAGTAGGGGGAAAGGATTTGCTTATACCGCTAAACTAGCATGATTAACATGTTGATTAAACAAGGATAACATGTGATGTGCACAAAGGAAAAACAAATTTATGGATGCTAAACGTAGTTGACATTCTTAGTTTTCATACATACTATGATATGCCCTTTGGGCAGCTTTTACATTTGTTTCCTCAAACTGTTATCCAACTATTTTGCTTTGATTACATATTCGTTGGTTTAATTAACTAGCAATTGCTATCATCCTAATTGACTGCTATGTTTACTTTGAGAATATCTATCATTCCTATTTTACACCTCGCATCATACATTATAGCCTTCTAATTGTGTTTACAACCACTAGATGACCAACAATATACATCGTCACTAATGTATTTGTTGTCCAGAGGACAGAAATGTAAAATGAGGGAATTAGCAAACGCCGAGTCCGAGTATCACGGGCCACCGACGGCTCGGTTGTGTATTAGGGGAAAAGTTATTTAAACGAGGACCAGTACCTCGGAGAAGGGGAGAAGAAAAATATAGGCGGAAGCACTAGCTTAGTCCCTCTTAACTAGATAAACTTGTAAGGTCACCGGCCATAGGCCGTGTTCTGTAATCTTTTTTGTCACAGTAATATATCTGATTTGTGCCCAATTTGCTCCATGAGTCTGTGCTTTGATCCATACCTATGAGTTCAACGCCGCCCACGCCTATCAAGACCTCGCTAGTGTTTTCTCTCTGAGCCCTGTCTCTCTCTCGACGCCTTTGTTACGAGCCTTCACGTACCACGCCCTTGAATACCGATAGCCGCAGATCTATCGAAGGTGTTCACCCAAAGGAACGGGTAACAGTATTTACATCCTTCGTGTCCTCAATTTTCTCCATGCATAGACATGATCAAACTCTTCAAATGTTATTCGAGTGGCATCTTCTTGCTTAATCAAGTTGAACATGATGAATATAAGTATATGGTACGTGTTGTTGCCATTCCATTCAAATGTTGCAAGACCACCTTAAGGTATTGGGGTTGGGGCAAAGGCATGTTGCTTAGTTCAACCCTTGTTTTTATGGCTTCAAGAACTCAAGATAGTTTGTATTTAGTTTTGACCAATTTGGTTAGTATTCCTTCTTTTCATTCTGCATTTCCTTTGGGTTTTTTGCTTTTGTGCTAAGGGGAATAATCGCCTTGATTCAATAATCAATTTGACATATGGTCCAATGCCATTCAACTTTACTCTTTGCTCTTTGTTCACCCATGTTACCGAGGGGTCTATCATACATTGGAATGTCAATTTGGTTTTGTATTAAGGGAAATGACTACTAAACAACTCATAGTCTTTGTCATCTTCAACAAAACACTCAATGCCTCTACAATAACTCCCATACATCACAACAATTGTGGGTATCCTATTCATGGTTGAGGTGTTATTGTACACCTTCTGGCATTACCTACATAACCTTTCACATCTATGAGGCCTAATAATACACACACACATCGTACACTTCACCCTGCTCCCTTCATAACACTTCAATGCAAAGACTATTGACTAACCAAAGATCTACTTAGCGAGGTCCTATCACGAAATAACCCATTTGAACATCTCCTCTTACGCTGACAACTTTTGCTCCCCGTAACCATGAAGGATCTTATAACAACACAAAAACATAACTAATTCAATATCGCAAACTTTTATAATAAGTTTGTTGATTATTTCAACCATTAATACATGTTTGAATGATTTCACTGAGAGTGACCACAATGAACAACAATAATGTCATATCCCTAACACAAATGCGATGTCATTTCTATGAATATTCAATTTCAAAGACACCCCTCTCCTGCTTACAAGGTTGTTATGTGATATCACAAAAATCATGTGTAGACATGTTCGTATATCCACAAATTTATAACAATAAGATGAAAGAATGGTCTATGTCTCACTCGTGACATCTTCTCCTTCCTAGTTGTGTGCAAAATCCACCTACTTTATCCTAGTTACAGAAATCGACTTTACTAAAGCTCAAGAAATCAATCTTATGTTGTTATTTAACTATCCATTGCTACTCTCAATCCCCATACGAAAAAACTACGGGGGAATATATGGTGCTTCTCATGACCGCCAAACAATTTCAATGCTGAAATAAACTCACTTGATTTAGCCATTCAAACATAATTTTGTATTTATAATTATTGCATGTCCTCTTGATTAATCCAATGTTTTAAGAACGTAATTTTCACAATTGTGACAAAACCACGTGAAGTTTGACTTTTGATCTTAATGTTTGACCCAAATGATGGCAACTAGTTGATATCCAGAGTTGGGTACAAATATTTCCATCTTCATGCTCATGAGATATTGAGAACATGGTAAACACATTGTTTATACCACATTGTCTAGAATTTGATGACATCCACCATCCCGCACATGCCTATTAGCCATCCACCAACCAATTATCCAATTTCCTATACTCTTCTAAATTGACATAAGGAGTTTTTATTTTGCCCCAGACCGTGGAACCCCAATTCAACTACATCCTTCAAACTTCTTCATGGCATCCATCTCAATGAATTCATCAGTAAACCTCCACTCCACCTCCTAGTGCGCACCCATGACTCTGTATACATTAGGTTGCGCGGATGTTAAGCTATTAGGCCACAAGGCCAAGAGAGTGTAGTGTGTCTAACATTGAAATGAAAAAGAGCCTTAAAACATATACGTAAATATCCAGAGTGTAGAAAAAAACATAACACCATCATCATCTTCACGAGCTTTTTAGTGGAAGAATGCTTGTAAAGGTCGAGGAATGAGAAGACTTGGTTATTTCTTTGATGTTGTCATCGTGCTCTTGATTTGTGAGTGATTATGAACATTTAAGTAGGGCCATCCATGTCTATGAGGATGGGATGTATTTGTTTGTTGACCTCCAATCAAATGGGTGTATCATGTATCTATGTTTCAGTAACATCATTCGTGTAAAGAGGGAGGGAAGTAGTGATGCGCATTTGCTTGGATGTGGTCGAATCGTGTGGGTCAAGGAAGAGATGGTTGTTCAACGACCAACCCCAGGCTTGTTTAAGTTTTGCCTAAAAGATGAAGGCATGGCAAAAGGCAAGGCAAAGGAAGGTTCATTCCATCTTAATGTTTTTAGGTTTTGAACTTTGGACATCTTACACCCCCACCCCAACTCACTCCATAAGCCTGTCCGCCGGCCGGCAGGCCTGCCTGACTGCCTGCCTGCATACTGATACGAGGATGGATCATGGAATATCATGATGAGGAGGAGGGGCATGAACTTTGCTCTTGTCTTGTACAGACAGTATAGTTAGTTGTTGCGTGGAATGGACGATGTCGCGGGATCGAAACCTGCATCGGATGCAGGAGGAGGAGGAGGAGGAGGAAGCGAGGCGGCGGCGGCTGCCTCAGGCGGCGGTGGCGGCGCCGCGGATCGGTGGAGCGCCGCTGTCTCCAACGTCTGCGAGATCCAGAGCGCATTCGACATGCTTCAACGCCTCCTCCTCAAGCAGACCGTCTACAAGGACGAAGAAGCCTTCGCTCACGCCTCCTCCAGCGCCAATCAAGCTCGCCACATCATGGTTAGCTACCTATTACTTACATATTGTTCTTCAGACTTCTACCACGAAATATGACCACTATTTCCCTGCTACTCTTATCCTTTTCCTTTCTCTCTCTCTCTTTTTTTTTTTTGTTTATCCATTCCATCGTGTTGTTCATGCCAAACGTGTGGCTATATGCCCAAGGATTTTGAGACAATCAGGTTTGTTGTATCCTATTTATCTATGCGCCTGCCTTCCCTGATGCGAAACGTTGACCTGAAGTGAAACCTTCATGTACCAATGTTCGAGGAGAACTTTGAGAAAAGTTGGCTACTGTATCTTGGTAGCTAGCTGGCTCTCATGCAGGGGGGCTAATCTTCAGTTGTGCATTCCTTGATGCAAAACTTGGCTTTAAAGTAAAAATTAAATGGTTTTGTTCGATCCTATTTATCCCTGTCCTGTGTCTCAGCCATCTGTGCGATCCATGACACAAATATGGATTGGATTTATGTAAATGTTTTCTTGTATCATATTTATCTGTGTCCTAGTCATCTGTGCCTGCTGTGACACAAAATAGGTAGCATTCTTATGGCTATGAGCAAGGGTTATCTTGGTAAAGAACCAGTTTGTTGTGTCCTAGTTACAGTGTTAATTCTCAGGAAAAGAGATACATCAATATGTCACAGTCAGCTATGCATCGTTAGTGCAAAACATAGAAATCTTAACATGGAGATGTTCAAGGAACTTTGAAAAAAATGGGTTTTTCTGTATCATATATTATTGAATTAGATCTTTGTATCTTTGCCCTTCGTAAGCATGAAATTATGCTCTGGGAAGATCCGTGGACCTTGAAACAGAGATTATTTCTAGATACTTTGGGCGTCACAAGCATTCACTGTAGTTTTCTTGTTCTTGTACCATTTGGGCGACCTTTAATTTGGACGGTTAACATCTCTTCCCTCGATTCCACTGCATGAGTCAATTCCTTTTTGGAAGAAGAGTCAGATTGACCTTGATTCTTCAACCAACCATCCCATCCCATGTGGCATGCCTTGCAGCATTTGTAACTTATAGCCATTGCCGTCAAACTTTTTTATGTATCCCTTTCTGGTTTTGACTGGAAAGGTTCAATCTGATCTCCTCTGTTCTTGAATTGTGTCTCTTATGCATGCAATGGACTGAGCTCATCAAAAGTAATTTTCTGTCTTTGCAGTCTGTAGTAAGGATGTCAAACTTCAATGGAAGCACTTTGACACCTGGCAAGTTCCATATTAGATTCTCATGGATTTAATGCCATAATGTGATTGTATTGATTTGTATTCGCCTTGTACTTATCACAGAGCATCATTCAAGCTTCTGATGATGTTGATGTGCATAGTTGACATTAGCATGAATCAACCATGCTCATGATCAAAGATGGATAATGGAAAGCGGATGATCTTAGAATGAAAGAAAACAAGGTGACACAATGCTGGAAGAGTAGATTATATTGAAAATACTACAAGGCATTCAACCCCAGATGAGTTCCTAATGAGCTGAAAACAAAGTGACACAATGCTGGAAGAATAGATGATATGAGAAGGTTACAAGACATTTGACCTCAGATATGCTCCTACTAAGCTTATCTAGACTTGTTCTATGGCGAATTGACATACTTTTATGCACATCGAGCCACATCTCTTCCAGGACAATAACAGCTTAATGTCTCACATGTCATCCTTTAGTGTAGATTTCTCACTTCCACCTGCGGATGTGGTCAACTTCCTTGAGTGGTTTTGATACCTTAGCTATTACAATCACAAATCCTCGCCAGATCATCCTGTATCAACCACTTGGCTGTATCTTCTCTTTCAATTGCATGGGAGGCTAAAGGAGTATTTGATGTGCAGAACATACATATATTGAATCCTGACCCGTTATGTTCCTAATGAGGTCATTGGGAGCCTGGGGTGTTGTACATCATCATATCCTTGAGTGCCAATAACATATGGGAAATAGTGAAGGAAAGGATTTGGTTTTCTTTCCTCAAGATCTATCAATGTATTGGCTGTTTTTTGTGCCAGGCTGCAAATTTATCAGGGAGATCTGATGGGTATGGCCATTTTTCTTTTCTTCTCCGGTAAGAAGTTTGTTGCTTAGAGATTGTTTTGTCTCAGTTGGCATATTATTCACAGTGGCATCCCAGTCATACCATATTCTCTTGTCTACTTCTTTTGTTGTTTCTTTCTCACTATGACAATCTCACTGAAATTACAAAAAGCCACACAAATTATGTAGTAATGATAATAGGACCAATAGATACTTCGTACAAAACCATTTAGACGGCAAATCATGATACTCCTGAAAACGGATATTTGGAATATTGAGTGAAGCTGCTTTTCCACCAATCAACAGGATCAGTGTACACTGAGTCTTCTCCAAACCATAAAGTATTGGAAAATATAGGATACACATTCTTTAAGGATAAACACAAATTCCGGGTAGGTTTGATGGTATGGGGATTTATTTGAATTTGCACTTCCTTCAACAGTAAAATATTTAATCTTTTTTATCATATTTATGCTGTAGTAAGGCATATAAAACTCAATTTTGGCTGTGATGGGATGCTTTTATCCATGCAATTTTACTGATAGCCACTTCATAGTGCATCTCTGTCATCTATCCAGGAAATATGTGCATCATAAGATCACGGCAATAATACTGTTCTTATGATTGAGTTTCACAATTTAGCTGGATTCTTTATTATAAAGTCACTTTAGGATTAGTGCTTTATTGTTGTATCTTGCTAAATACAATAACATTTAGTTTGATTATTTAGAAGCATGCAGCGAACACTAATACTTGCTTTGTATTCTGTGCTCTGGTAAGGCATATGAAATGCATTCTATGCAGAGATGAGATGCTTTATCCATCCCTTGCTACTGTAAGCTGGATCCTCCATATTAGATTTGCTTTTTAGAGCTCATGACCTCAGATGCCATATCAAAGAGTAGTTTGAATGTGTTCGATTTTTCTGATGTAGGGAGTTTTCTCTTTGATAAATTTAAATAGGCTCAGGAACGGCGAATTCGTGCGTTAGAAAAAGAGCTTGATGCTGCAATAGCATCAGCCGGACTGGCAAGAGCAGATAAGAGAGTGGCAGAATCTGCTCAACGTGCAGCAGAGTCACGAACCCAAGAAGTGCTTCAGGAGCTGGAGAACACAACTCGTAATGTTCTGTCAGTTTGCTTGATTTTTAAGTTATCACACTCACATCACTCGTGTCGAGTGGGTGATTGTGCACGTGAATGATTCCCCTTTTAGAAGGAAGTAAATGATGTTTTTTTATCCTTTGCATTATAGAGGTTTTCAAGCTCCATATGGAAGAACTTCGAGCTAAACAAGAAGAGGTACAGAAGAAGGATGCAGAAGTCAAGGCCCTCAAGGCTATGATTGACGCACTTGGTGGTGGGTTACAATAATTGGTGATTATTTACTTTTATGACCACATACATGAATATGAAAGGAAGCTCATAGGGTCTAGAATGCAATTTCATTGACTTAAAATCCACCTGACACTCTCAGTTGAAATGAAACAAATCAGTTGAAAATGCTCCAATTCATTGGCTAAAGATCATGCATTTGGAGCACGGGGTCATGCAAATCAAGAGAATATGGTCTTACGGGAAATAATGGTTGATACATTTAACCTTGCTAGCCATGGTCAAAGCAAAATAGTTCTTAGGTTTGAAGTCCGAAGGTTTCCAAATTTCATTTTGAAACATTAGGTAAATTAATGGGTATTATCATCAGGTAATTTTCTGGTTGTCAACTTTTTGTTTTCAAGACCTGGTTAATTGTCCTTATATTATATAGATTAGAATCCAATAAATTAAATATCAAAGACCTAACAAAGGCAAACATGATGTAAATAATAACTTCTCTTAGTATGATAACACACTATTATTTGAAAATTAATTTACATGGCTATGATAATTTCACTTTACCTTCAATGCTAAAGAAAAATATGACGAGAGTGTTTATTGTGCCTTTGGTAAGTGATTTGAACTATAATTACCAAATTCCTACTATATCCTATCATCACTCACACCAAACGCAATGCTTGTAACGTTTACAACTTACCAAATAGCTACAATCACTATTTTGTAGGTATTTGTAATATGTGATCAACATAGAAAGATTTGATCAAATAACATAATTAGGATTGATCTTTGTTCATATTTTGTCAAGTCCCATGGGCTCATTGAGTGTATACTCTTGTGACTTTACATAGGTGGTGGAAAACCAAATGTGGGAACTTATAGACAACGTAATCTGTGGGTAATGCCCTCATAAACACTACGAACTCAAGTATTTTATAGTCATCAATAAAGGTTCCTTTACATCAAGAGTGTAGTGGTTCATACAAATAGGTGTAAGAGCTCGTTCAATTCAAGTGTATTCAATGGAGATGTAGATAATATTTTTTCTATCATGCATAGATGCATACAAATCTACAATGAATCATTGAAACAATAGTACTGTGTTTTGTCAATGCCCAATTGCAATTCAAGCATTTTTGCCCTTCATCCATTTAGCTTATATTTTTTGGAAAACGTTTGAAAAAGGATAACATAAAGTACAATGTTATTAGCTGAAAATCAATGATGAAAGCATTGAGATAGAAATAGAAGAGTATACTTTTCACAAGTAAATGAAATCCTTCTCTATGTTGTATTTTGGAGGACAGCAAGCATCAACAATACAAATTCTGAGTAAGTAATGTTTTTAACAAGTAAATAACAAAGGCATTATATGAAGGCTTTGCCTTTATACATAAACTTGAGCTCACAAATGATTGTTCGTTGATGCTTTGCAACCTTAACGTCATAAGTCCAAGTGCCAAGCTATTTCGACCATTTTTTGTACCTAGATGTTAGGTGCAAATGAAGGAATCGAGAGACTTGTGACACGGTGTGAAAAGGCCAAGGGCATCGTAAAAGCTGTAAAATACACTTTTTCTTTCTTGCATTCCATTATTATCATGTAAAATGCTTTAGCATTTATGTTAGTGATTAGGCATGTTAGGTAATGTCTTAACCTCTCAAGTGAGTGATTAATTGTTAAGTTTAGAGTTTGCTTGCCCATTTACTAGTATTTGCTAGTAGCCTTAGGAGTGGATGGACATTGCCCTTAATCCTGCCAACAATAGAGTATATGTCGCATGACATCATAGATCTTCATAGTAGGTTAGGTAGGTAAGGTTAGTAAGAACAACAATATGTAAGTCTTTAAGCTTGTCCAGAAGCAACCAATTTGAATTTGATAGACTCACTTAAAACTCTCTCAATCTTTCTTTTAGTTTGAGGTCATAATTTGCACTTAAATATATGTGGTCCTACATATACCATTTGTTAAAGAATATGCTATCAAGAGCATTTCTTTATGGAATAAACCTTTGCTCTTTTAGAAATTTTAAAAAACAAGTGTTACATCAAGTGACTTGTAAGTTTTGAAAATCTCAAGATATTCCACATTGTTGATAAGAAAAGTGGACATAATGTATATGGCTATTATAGCTATTATCACTATTAGTTGTTGTCCCTCCATGAATAAATTAGGGTTAGCTAATAGTAACGAGTTTGAATTGTGAGACCATGAATTAGTGAAGTCAGAAAATTCAAGATAAAATTGGCAAGAGAACTACAACACGGTTGCTATATTAAGGAGGAGTCGAAGATTTAAGCATATAATCAATAATATTCCATCCTTACAATTCCTTGACATATATAAGGGACTTATCACATGTAATACAATATAATGGGCACTTTTGAAGATCTTTGTTCGTTTTTTTGCGAGCAATTTGGGAGACTGAATAATATTGATGTATCCTTTTCCGATCGATCAGATACGAGACAAGCAATCAAACCTACATACTTCGGACACTGAAAATGGGATTTGATACGAAGGCTCGTTCTTCTACTGTGCCCTGGGATTTGGTCGCCCAAGGATTGTGATCTCAGGAGTCAGAAAAGAAGAATTGGGAATGGGCGATAGGATAGGGTTAGGGTGGCCTCCGGGCATGGGCTATACTTGTAGGCTATATAGCATTAGTTTATGCAGAATTCAGTTGTGGTGGCTGACAGTTGTTTGGGGAGCCATGACATGAGCTCACAACATCAATAACGTGTTATTGAATGAATCACAACAACATTAACACGGAATTGAATGAATGGATTGAAATTGAAAGAGGAGAGGAGAAGTCTCTGTCTTTCAGCCCCTCTCCTTTTTTTGTACTCCACTTCGGAGCCATGAATTGAAAGAAATTTCGCCAAATTTTCTCTCTTCACACATTTAATCGATCACCCCCGGAAACCCTAATTCTGCACTGTAATCGCGCAGGTCGTCGTGGCTAAAACCAGACCTTTTTACTGTTTTTTGTTAAAAGTTGCAGAAAACCAAGGATCTTTGTTCGGTATAAGAAGCTTTCCTTTCGCGTCTTTCTTTTTTGCATTTTCATTTTTTACAGATAATCCCTCTCTATTTTTGAACCCTAATTTGTGAGTTATGCAGAGATAGCTCACAGAACATTTCTTTAACCTAACTTGTTCCTAAACCTTTTCAGAAAACGAAGGATCTCTGCTGGTGACGAGCTTTCCATTTTTGTTTTTTTTGCTACCTTTTCTTGTTTGATTTGAAAACAAGGAAAGAATGTCCGACCACAAAAGCATGGTTACAGCGCCGCCTTCAAGAAGGGATCCATATGAAGTTTTGGATGTGCCTAAGAATGCGACTGAGCAGCAAATCAAGTCGGCTTATAGGAAATTGGCTCTCAAGTAAGGTCTCCTTTTTAGTAGATATAAGAAAGACAATTTTGGGAGGCTTATATGGCTGTGTATCTAGAGGGAGAGAGATGACAATTTTATAATGGTAGAACAAATAGAAACGTTAAATCAAAACCTGAAATGAAAAACGAAGCTTGTTTCCTAAATTTACTATCCGGATCAACATCCTTATTCAACAAGATAGACCAATAGCTTTTGAGATCAATAAGTTCCCTGCACTGAGGAAGGGGCCCATGCATGAGGTAAAGCTACATGCAAATTTGTAATCATTCATGCACTCAAGACAGCTGTCACTACTTGTACGGAGTGAATTCAAGGACTGATTGATCATGCCACTTTGAAGTACTTCTGTACTCAACTGGACTTCAAGATGGGGGCAAGTCATGCAAGAGTTTCATATAGAGATTGAGTATCATGAGGGGGGGAGGACATAATGTAGTGGTCAATGCTTTGTCTAGACTTGTGTACCAAGATCAGTTTCAGTATAGTTGAAAGTGAGTTGTCGCTTGCTATATGGGAAGCTCAGAACACATTTATTCAGAATAACTGGTCCAAGGCTAGCCACATGAGAATGCTAGTGAGAGCAGTTCTTCCATCAGGCCATTGCCCTCAAATTTCTATGGTGAACAAGGATTTCTCTAGAGGAAAGGAAAAATATGTGTTCTCAGGGTTCCTGTATTAGAAATTAGGTTAATTGGAATAGCCATTAGTTCATGTACCAAAGAAATAGGAAGCATACTCTTATATCCGTTGAGGTATGAGCAAAGAGCATTCTTAGTGGTGTCGGCAATTGGCAATGGTTCTGTCCTCATTATGAGTTCTTGTAACTGAGTTCAACCTTGTTGGAATGATTGAAAATCATGCAATATGCTTTTCTATGTCTGGTACATTGAGGGACATATTCTCTTTTTCAGGTCACAATCAGTAAATCCCCAATTTCTATTTTCAATGTATGTGAGTGTGTAAAATCAGTGTGATGGCAAACCTTACTAGCTTTTGCATGGGTGACCGGATGTGAGATGTGGCAGCAATAGTACTCAAACTTAGGTCCATGATGGGGTGGATGATCAAGCTTTACCAGACCTATGCTTATCCACCTTTCTCATTTGCAATGCTTAGTAATAAATATCCTAGGCATTGAGAGTCTTGTGGTTCATAGGTCATTTGACCTCCAAGGATAGTAATTTTGGTCCACAGGTCATATTAGACCTTTGAGGGAAGGTTACAAAATCTATCTATCTATTTAGTAGTTTAGACATGCCGTATGTTATAGGACTGTTCTCATCCTGCAAAATACCTTTGAGACCTTAAATCAGTTAAAATTTGTATTCCCTACATTTTTACCAGACCTATGCCTACCCACCTTTCTCAATTGCAATGCTTAATAATAAATATCTTGGGCATTGAGAGTCTTGTGGCTCATAGGTCATATTTGACCTCCAAGATAGAAATTTTGTTCCATGGGTCATATTAGACCTTTGAGTGAAGGTTACAAAATCTATCTATCTAGTAGTTTGGACATGCCTTATCTTATAGGACTGTTCTCATAGGTCATATTTGACCTCCAAGGATAGTAATTTTGTTCCATGGGTCATATTAGACCTTTGAGGAAAGGTTACAAAATCTATCTATTTAGTAGTTTGGACATGCCTTATGTTATAGGACTGTTCTCATCCTTGCAAAACACCTTGTTTTTGGATAACCATACATCAAGTAGCATGTAAAGCTCAATGTTAATTGTGCTGTTGATGATTTTGATTCTCATTGTGATATTGAGTTTTGCTCTAAAATATCAGTGAGATGTTATGTTCATATTTTTCTGTTAGTAAAAAATTTAATAAAATATGCTTTCTGTAGCTTCTTTCCATCCATCCTTCCCATAAAAAATTACCCTTAACAAACAAGAGTAGCTTCTGCACCCATGTTTCTTGATTTTTCTAAGTGTTTCTTCTTGATAGGTTTCACCCAGACAAAAATGTCGATAATCCAGAGGCAGTTGAGATGTTCAAGGAGATTGCATACTCCTATGGGATTTTATCTGATCCTGAGAAACGAAGTCGATATGACATGTCTGGGTTTGAGGTATTAACATAATTCCTGAAATCATCTATACAGACATGTTTTTGTACGCACGTATAGGGATATGTGTATGAGTATCTATATCTTATATTCACATACACGTGGTCAAATAGTGACTGAATCTTAAAATAGATCTTATGGGTATTTTCTATTCCTCTATCAGTCTGTAGATGCTGATGGTCTTGAGATGGAGCTTGACCTTTCAAATCTTGGTACAGTAAGTACCATGCTTGCAGCTTTATTCAGGTTTGCTACATGAGTAACCTTTTGAAAAGCTTAATGCAATTAACCTATGTTAATTGAATTCATTCATGTATATGCATGCAATACACATGCATATTGCAACAGTTAGTTTTCTGAAATTCTAAGCATAGTGAATTTATTTTCAGCAAGCTTGGTGTTCCTATAAAGACTTCAATTTCCCCTTACATGCTGGAAGAAGCAATCAATGGAACAGTAACAATCAAACCACTTCCATTAGGAAGACCTGTCAATGATAGGGCAAGTCTTTTTAAAATGCCCTATTTGTAATTAGTGAATCAGTCTTTTTTTTAAATTTGCGAAACCACTTATTACTGTCAGCAGGTTGAAAAGCAAGCTGCTCATTTTTATGGGGTAACAATCTCGGAGGAACAAGCCAATGTGGGAATTGTGGTTCGGGTAACCTCTCAAGCACAAAGCAAATTTAAGGTAAATCTGTCAATCTGAACTTCAAATAATTGAAACATGACAAATAAACACTGAGTTTCCTTTTTTGTGGCAGCTTCTGTACTTCGAACAAGAAGAGAATTGTGGCTTAGGTTTGGCTTTGCAGGTTAGATACCATGAATGAATAAGTATTACTTTTTTAAGTGTTTTGGAAGGGTCTCTGCTCAATGTTAGTATTTTATTGCCATATACATTTTGTAGGTATGATTATACATGATTAGAAACAGATCCAGCAAACTTCATTTTTTGCAAAGATAATAAAACATACTACTACGAGACTATAAACATACCATCATGCAGACTATTGAAATTCCCAATGACTACTTTTCATGCTCCTATCTGTTACCAACTTATAATTTCTGTCATTAAAATGATCAGTAAATAGAGATCCTTCATTATTTAAAAATAGTCAGGTGACTTGGTTTCTAAGAACATAACATGCATTAAGTAAAATTTGATTAGTCTGAAGATTTGACAATAAGTTAAATCTTGCCCACACACTCTCAATAGGAATGTTTATATTTATCAGGTAAACTATTTGGTAGATAATTGAAATTTTCAAATGGAATTTTGATGTTCATGCAGATCACAAAGCCATATTCTCTATAATTAAAAATGACATAACTATACCGACCTCAATCTGTTAATAGTCAGGGCGACTTGTTTGTAACTTAATGACTCATGCAGTAAATAAATTTTGCTCAGTCTCTCAAGACATGACAATAAGTTAAAACTTACTCACCTACTCTCAATAGACGTCTCTATTTTTATTACCCACCAATTGCACAACACTATTAGAGATGTCATCTACAACAACAAAAACTTTCATCAGATCACCCCAAAAGTGCCCAAAAAGCCAATAACCCGGGATGTCTACCTTCTGGGGCTACTGCATAATTCAGAATGAAAAAATTAGAAATTGAAGGATAGTATGAATAGATTTGTACAGAGGTGATGTAGCAACATAAAAAATCCCACATCCCCATGAATTTAATAATGTTGTACTACATTTTCAGGATTTTTTGATAAACCAATAAGTTTTAAATTAGAAATTGAAGGATACTATGAATAAATTTGTACAGAGGTGATGTAGCAACAGCAAAGATCTCACATCCCAATGAATTTAATAATATTGTGCTACCTTTTAGGATTTTTTGATAAACCAATAATTTTAGGCAGTTTTATTAATCTAATTACATTTATTTTGGTTTGTTGTGCTCAAGGATCAGAGATCATTTTAAGATCTAATCTCTCGTTTGGTCCCATAGGCTTTTGTGGTCTTTTAGAGACGTTGCTATATCTTTCTTTCTCCTTTTTGTCTGCCCTTGGCCCCAGCTGGAATATGACAGCAAATGTCTCACTTTTGTCCCATAACTGGACTCTAGCGTCAGGAAGATATTAATAAAACAGTTTGGTGCTTAATACACCGTTTCCTATATATTGATAATCCCATCTCCACACAATCACACTGCTGCGTATCATCCACCACCTTTCACAATGTCTTCTAGTTCACTCTGTAAAATCTGGGGATACACTGCATATGACGGCTGGATATAAAATGTATAAAATATCATTTAATCTATGACTAGAGGTGAGCACATTTAGAGCATTTCAATAAAGACATAAAATACAACATTTTGTTTTCTTAAATCAATGAACCCTCCAATTGTGGTAGATCTGAGATCTACTGGAAAATTCTCAAGAGTTATGTATGCTGGCACTAAATTGTTTTAGGAAGCTCGATGCATAACATGCTGATAGAACGAGTTTCTTGTAGACTTGGAATATCTTACAATCGCTATACTGTGGTAGCTCAAATTGGCTGTTCTTTATATGCAGTATATAAGCTGCCAATAGTTCTAATAAGCAGTTGTATGTAGGTGGCCAATAGCTGTAACCACCCTTTCAATGCCTTTGTATCGTGCTCATTGTTCATGACCTTAATTCTCTTTGCTTGGATCAATCCCTTTTATTCTTCTTTCCTGTTCCTGCTGCCTCTTTCTCGTCTTGGTGTTGTCCACTTTGTCTTATCACATTTTGGTGGTGTTGCTAAGTTATTCTTCTATACTATGTTGTTTTATGGAAGTGTTGAAATATTGTCTTTTCTTCGATTCCTCCTGAGAAGAATTTAGAGACTAGATCATTTTTATCTCAAATCTTCCAGAACTTGAAGATCTCTTGTGAAAGCTTGTGCAAATTTCTTTATATTCTTGTTGCCAAATAGGAACTTGTGGGCATTTCTGGTTGCTCATTGATTACCCAGCTATGTGGTTAGTTTGGCACCATGCATAAACTTTGTAATTGAAGTATTTGAGCATTGTCTAAAGAACTCATATTATGCTTCTCATCTTTATATTTCACTAGGAGGACAGTGCGAAGACAGGAAAAGTTACATCAGCTGGAATGTATTTCTTACATTTCCAAGTTTATAGGCTAGACTTGACAATGAATGCGGTTAGTTTTTGAATGATTATTGTTTAAAGAAGTCAGGTTCGTGTTTCTGGGGTGGAAATTTACCTGCATGCTCATTATTTTATTGTCTTTTTTAGTTAGCAATGGCCAAAGATCCAGACTCTTCTTTTTTCAAAAAGCTTGAAGGTCTGCAGCCGTGTGAAGTATTAGGCTTGAAAGCAGGAACACATGTATTTGCTGTTTATGGTAAAGGGAAATAGATCATATTATGTTTTGGCAAATATACAAGAAGTGTTGGGCCTCAGTATGATCCTTATTATCAGGTGATAACTTCTTCAAAAGTGCAACCTATACAATTGAGGCTGTGTCAGCTGAATCTTTTAAAGACTCTGCAGAGAAGCTTAGAGCTATTGAAGCACAGCTATTGAACAAACAAAAGGAGTTAAGGGAATTTGAGGTGGAATATAAAGAGGTTAGGTGTGGTCCAATTTTATGTTGGTTTCTTGAGTATCTGCACATGGCTCCATTGTAGCCCTATAGTTTATCTGAAAGATGGTCCATGTCTGCAGGTCTTAGCACGGTTTACAGCTGTCAGCAAAAAATTTAAAGATGAGAAAATTTCGGTGTGTTTTCTGCTTCCAATTTATCATAAAAACTTAATATGTACATGTATTGTTTGTGGATATTCTACATCTTTATTATTCAGCAAACTTCAGTAATCCATCCCTTTGTTGAAGAAAAAATGTAACTACCAGACCAACAGGCTGTGTATGTGTGCCAGTCATTTGGGTCCTTTGTATAGGCTACAGGCCCCCTTCATTCTGAGAAGCTTCATTTAAAAAATCTTGAGAATGAACACATGAAGTTCAGTTTGCCATTTGAATACTGGAAACTTGTACGACTTCCCAGTTTGTAGCAGTGATAGCTGTTCAAAGAATCTACAGATATGCTAAATAAGTACAATGAATACCAAACAAAGAGCAAAAAGAAGTAATTCTCATGCCTAATTGGATGATTGACTACATTAGGAAGTGGAAGAGTATGCAAAATAAGGCAATGATAAATTTGTTTTAAGAATTTTATCCTTCTCAAGTCTCATTTGTTTTTCGGAAAACACAGTGAGAAACTAGTTTCCTACTGATGATCAATTCAAATAGTGGCCATGTTCCTCTTAATAATTTGTATGACCACTCCAATTCTGTCATGCCAGAAATGCCATGGCAGATAAGTAAAAATAAAATGAATCAGTCTTGAAAATAGTCTCAAAAACTGATATTCTCCTTTTATCCCAATGAGAAAAGCTTCCTAGACATTCATGCTAGCCAATTTCACTTGAGCTGCATGTAAGCTTTTGTTGAATGTTCCATCTGGTTTTACACCTGCTTATCTATGTCCAGAATAGATGCTCCATGATCATAAATTATCGCAATATTTGATTATAGAAATTCTCCTATCATTGTTTGGAATACTTATCCTCCACCAAAATATCGTAGATAAAAAGCCTTCTAGAATGCTGGTGAAAATAATATGACATTTGTGGAAAGTATGTTATATATAGCATACAAGAGGATTATGATGTATTCTAGGTTCCATTTGGAGCTTTGTGTTTCTTCTTTCATGATTTTCCAAATTAACACACTCAAAGGATGCATCCTAAGATATTCTTGTAAGAACATAAATCATACTAAGTAGCTGGCTGGGTTTTGAAGTCCTCTTTTGAATTGTTAGACTTCTGCTTATATTCATATCTTATAGAAGTATCAATGTTTTCAAAGTTGATCTACTTCAATTCCCTCCAGAAACAGAAACACCTGATTTGCGTTTGGTAAACTGAACTGCAAAGACCTGTGTACCGTGAGTTATCGTTCCCAAATCTTCATGCAGACATGTGTATCACGTGTTACTAGTATAATTTGAATTGCGTTCAGAAATTGTGAAGGCTGGCTGATCATGAAAGTGGATGCTGAATTTTCTTAGGTAGACGAGCTCCTGAAGTCTAGAGAAAGCATTCAGTCGTCATTTTCATCGGGATCACAGATGAGAAGGCACACCAACAGTAGCAGCAACTTGGGGGGATCAGGTGCTGCAACTGAAGAAAAAACTACAGTGACCTCTGAGGAATCCCCTACCAGGGATAAATCTGCCAAAAAGAAGTGGTATGGAATGAACTTCAAGGTGGACAAGAAGGTTTGATGCATCCATCCGTCAATCATATATATACATACGTATACCCAAGCCATGTTGTTATCTGTCATTCTGGTACACCATGATCTACACCGAGGAGGCCACACCAGCTTGTATGATACAGTGCTCAATTTATATCTCTTCTTTCCAGTCAATTATGACATTTGTCTGAGTCAGATACACAGGTTGATATAAACCTAGATAGTTAATGTAGAGCCTACCTAATATGATATGGTTATCATATTTGCTGTCAAGGGTGCTCTTGGTGTCAATATTGAGGTTTGCCTCACTCAGTTCTTTACCATACCCAATATGATAAGGAACTTATGACCCTCAAGGATGCTCCACTGTATCATTGCTCATTCTTGTTCAGTGGGCATTTCAACTTAGGCTGTGGTGTTGAAGTGCGCACTGTGTTGCATTATTTTCTCTATCTGTTTTCCAGTTTATGATTACCCAAATTAATATCAGGAAATATTGGGTGTATTAATATCACTTAACCAGCAGACTTTTCTTAAGTGACTTGATCTAACCCCAAACTCATAAGGGTGAGGTTAGAGTTGCTGAGCTGCTGATGGACTTCGATGTTTTGTAGGTTGATTTGATTCTCCTTAGTGTATCTACTGCAAATTCAGAATTCTTTCAGTTCATATGGTACAGTAAAGTCGTTGATCATTAAAGGATGTGATAAACAAGCTGCACCATTGAGTAAATCCAAGGCTGATATGAGAATGCAGATTGGCCACAATGAAGACGATTATGCTCTTGTTTGAGTTTTGGTGATAATTATGATATATTAATTGGTAACAAATAATTCTGTTGGTTGCTCTGATTATGTTGAACATAAAAACGTTTGCTCCATAGTTGGCAGTTTGAATGAGATTTCTGTTGGTTGCTCTGATTATGTTGAACTTAAAAACGTTTGCTCCATAGTTGGCAGCAGTTCGAATGAGGTTTCAAGGAATGTTCAACTCGTAAATCTCTCTCATAGACGTGCAACTCTTAATAATTATCATAAAAGAAAACTTATATTCTCATGGTTAATTATAAGCCTTTGTTCAATCTCAACAACGGTGTTTTTTGCGTATTGAGGAGAGCCATGAAGAAACCAATGTAGTGTGTTGTGTGAAGATTCGAAAATGTTATTTAATACTTATTTGTTCGGCAATAAACATTAAACAACACAAAACTCATTTCACATATCAAAACATGCCCTGAATGGTGTGCATTGTGTAATACTTCACATTTATTAGTGTGCTGTTCATGTTTGATTGGCCAAATTTTACAACTATGGTTCAATTAGACATATTAGACCCACTTCTCAACCCTACATGGTATGCATGCATTGTGCATAGAAGATGATATAATGACACTTGTCATTTAGCACATCTCATACTCCATTTAACATCTTCATAGATTGCCATATAAAACGTCTTATGTAAAGAAGGTTGTTGTCACCGAGTGAAAGTTGTAGTGAGCAATTGGAAATGTAATAAGTTGTTGAGGTTGGTTGTTCTATTGTATATTGACAAAATATCCCCATTTGCTTGCAATAAGAGATGCCATTGCATCACCACTCATTACTATGCATGTAGATTATTCATTGACTCATTTTGTTGCGATTATACCATTTCCCATGATTATCCTCGGATCAAACATGCCCCATATTCTCATAACACGAGGAAACATTTACCCACATTTGGTGCCACAAGAGAAACTTCTCATAGCTTCAATGGAAGAGAAATGGTGCGAACTAGTAGTCACTTTGGGACATTTGGATGAGACCTCACATTGTGTTAGGAAACCGGTCCCTTCGGATGGGAAGTGAGTAGAACAATATTGATGAGCAAACTCGGCCGAGGCCGGAACCAGAGGACGAGTACCCAACTACGGAAGACCCGGTGAGAACCGGATGAGGAGTACCCGGAAATGGAAGACCCGGTGAGAACTGGATGATGAATGCCCGGCAAGCGCCGGATGATGCAGGCCCGGTGAGAAGTGCTCACCGGATGAAGGGACATATTTGTAAATATGTTTTCTGAGAGTCCATCGGGGCTATATTTGTAAATAGCCGATAAGTCATATTAGTATAAATATGACTTAGGGCAAACTTAGAAAGATGATGTTGTTGTCATTCTTGTTGGAGCAAGATTAGAGCGCAATAGTGTACATAGAGAGAGAAAGAGAGAGAGAAAGAGACGAAGAGTTCGTATCTATGTTGTAACCGCCGCCTGTGGCGAAGACAGTGAACAAGAGGTCGTTGCCTCTGTGTTCATCTATTGTATATTGTCACATAGTGATAGTTAGCAGTCAGTGGACTGCCGTGGTTTTTCCCGTGTTTGGGTTTTCCACGTAAACATCCTGTGTACTCTTCTCTCCATTGTGTCGTGCATTCATTCCCGTTTTTTTGTGTTTGATTCTAAGCTTGGTTGTGGCCGAGCGTTGTTCATCGGGAGTGTGTAGTTCCTGTCACATTGATCGATCAGGTAAACCAAGAGTAGCTTTGAGAGGCAATATCAAATGTGTAAGGACTAGGTAGGCAACCCCACACATAATGATAAAATGGGGTATCCAAGGGACAATAATATGGACGTTGGGAGAGAGAGAGAGAGTAGAAGAAAAAAAAGCGATGAGGTTCCAAGAATAGGGTTGAAACATGTTTCTGATGTAACTTTGTACTCAAAACTTCGATTTTTATGATTTTTGGCTCGTTGCGAAGCTCGTTCAAAAAGCTTTCTAAGGATTATTTTCACGCTAAGTTTTGTTATCGTTACAAGAAGCTACAAGCAAAATCAAAATCGTCTCAAGTTAGTTCTCTCAATCTCTATTAGGATGGCTAACACAACAATAGGAAGTGAGTTGATGATTGTTGATGGATGTGGTAGTAATGATGGTTGTGAAAATTACAAGAGGCAAAAGTGTATCGATTCTATAGAACATGAGAAAACATCATATGTTGTTAGTCTTGGTGGGAAAAATGTTATTGGAGATGATTATAATATTGGCAATCGTTGTGATTTTGTTAAGGCTTTGCTTTCCGATTGGGCTTTGCTTTGATTTTGTTAAGACAAGAATTTTATAATGTAATTGGGAATGTCGTGAATACAAATATTTGTCAAGAATTGGATGCCGATTTTGAAGAAGTTGAGGTGGAAAAGGTATTGTTACATCTTCCAAATGGTCAAAGCCCTGGTTGGGATGGTGTTACAAACGAAGTATTTAATATGTATGCTGACATGCTTAAGAGTCCATTCACACAAATGTTTCAACAATGTTGGGATTCTGGTTTAATGGCTGAGAGCTGGAAGGTGGGCTTAATCAAATTGATACCAAAGGTACCATTTCCGGAGTCATTTCATCAATGGAGGTCTATTTCATTGATGGGAGGGTTATACACAAAGTGTTTGCAAAAATATTATCCAACAGACTTCAGAAGTTCTTACCTCAACGTATTCATCCATCTCAATATGGTTTTATTATAGGTAGAAATATATTGCATAATGTTTTGAATGTTCAAATGGCTACCAATTATGCTCGACATACACATCAAGAAATGGTTATGGTGCAATTAGATTTGGAAAAAACATATGATCATGTTAATTGGTCTTTCCTCTCAAGTGTGATGTATAATATGGGGTTTGGTCCTCGTATGTGTCAACTTATCTTTTTGCTAGGGCAAAATGCGACCTTGCGTGTGATGCTTAATGGCGGAGTTACTTCGAAAGTGTTTCTTACTAGATCCACACGGCAAGGATGTCCACTAAACCCATTGTTATTTGCTATTGTTACACATCCTTTGTTAGTAATGTTGTCAAATCTTGCGGCTAATGGTGATATTGTGGGTTTGCATCTTCCTTCTGGTGGACAATTGGTGGCACAAGCATTGGCAGATGATTCTTTTATGTTTTTACAAGCCTCTAAAGAAAATCTTGAAAGAAGCATGCAAGTTTGGGATCAATTTGATTTGGCTTCAAGGTTGTATATAAATTGGAGGAAGTCTTGCCTTATTTCTTATAGGGAGAGTGATTTGGAATGTTTGGGATGGTGAGGGTCAGTGATTACACGAGGATCAATTTATTGACATTTGGGTTCCATTGGGTGTTGATGTTACAAATGTTCAATTGATTGATTGGATTGGTAGTAAATTGAAGGAAAAATTTATGTATTGGAAGTCTCAATTATGGCCCTTTCATGTACGACTCAAAGTGGTGCAATGTATCTTGATACCCATGTTATTATATTTTTTGCCTTTACTATCTTGGACTAAGAAGGCATTACAAAACATTTTACAACCTATTCGGTTCATGTTGTGGCGGAAGGGAGAAATGATAGGAGTTGCATGGATTTCATGGGAGCATTTGGCTACTCCTAAAAGGTTAGGTGGTGCAACAATATTTTGGGATTTGGAAAGGCATTTGATGGCTTGTAGATTTGCATTATTACGTGATATATGTCAAAAAGATCAACCATGGATATCTATGATGCAATATTTTATTGAGCATGAAGGGTTGGTGCACGGGAAAACAAAGATTCAAGCATCTTGGCGGTCATTATGCAATGGAAGTATTCCTCTAAAGATTCAACATTCTGTATGTGGACAACATTTGGTAAGATCATGGCAAGATGCATTATCTCTTTTTGAATGGGGACCGTCAAGTGATCGAGATTATTGTAATTCATTACAAAATGAATTGCTTGTTTATTCTTGAGTGTTGTTTTGGCATGGGAAAGAGAAGTTAAGATCTCAATTCAATCGTTTATTTCGATTGGGGATTGTACATTTGGAAGATGTGGTTGATAATGAATCTCAATGGTTGTCGGATTTTGAAGATGCCAAGCGATGGTTATGTATTCCCCCAAATTATGGATTTATTTGGGAGAAATTACAAGATATACCATTGTTGCAAGGATCTTTGCCATTGAAAACAAATTTTGCACCTTGGGTGGATTGGCGGTTACAAGATGGTACACACTTATTACAGGTCACTACAAATATATTGTATCATCATGCGATGGCATCATTATCTTGGCTATCTCCTAAAACATCAAAGTTGTAGAATGTATGTAAGTCAGATGCAAGGTCGTGGAAAATATTACAACGTAGTTGGCATTCCCATCTACCATTTCGTGCAAAGGCATTCATATGGAGAGTCATGATTGGTGGGTAGCGGGCTCCCATTAGGTTTAGCCTTAAAGAGACGAGGACTAGGGTCCGACGCTTGTTTCTTTTGGACCGTTCCATTGGAGGATAGTACACATTGGTTCATTAAATGTCCTATAGCGTTGTTGTTTGAGACCTCAACGATGGATTTTTTCTCAAAATATGTTCAAAATGGTTCGAATGATGATCTGATGGAGATATTGTTTCAATTTTTTACGTTATTGGGATCTACAACACAATTAGAATATGCGCAATGCTTTCATGTTTGATAATAGACATGGGGTGAAAGCCTATATAAAGAAGCTTAAAGGTATTCTCATGTGGAATTCTTGGATGTTAGAGCGGGTGGGGATCATTTCCTCAGGTTTTTGAATGGCATTACATAACGTCCGTCTCCCATACTACAACATAGGGATACATATATGTACATATATGAAAATATAGATAATAAGATAGGTAGACGAGACTAATAATATGAAATAAAATAAAATAAGATAATATAATATGCGTGTGAGAAGAGGGTGGGGTGGGTACCACAGAGAGAGAGAGAGAGAGAGAGAGAGAGAGAGAGAGAGCAGAGGAAGGAGAGATAGAGAAGGGGAAGGATGCTGTTGCTGCATGTGCAGGCTGGGCTTCTCGGAAGCAAAGATGGGCTTCTCGCAAGTACTTCATTTTCTGACTCTGCTGCACGGCCTTCATCGCGCCTCAGAGCAAGAAGAAACAGAATTGTCTCTCAAACCAGCGTCTCCTGCCAACAACTTGTAGGTGTGAATTCCGTCCATTTCTGTGTAGCCCTGTTTTTCTGTACATATATTGCGTTTCTCTGATTTAGCTGGAGCCTTTTATGAACATCTGTCTTCGCCCTCCTCAGGAACAAGTGTTCGCAATTCCTTTCCATGCAACAAATAATAGAAACCTATGTTGAAACAATTTGTAATGGGGAAACTATGTCTTTTCATTCTATTGTTGTTTAAGAATTGAGAGTGGGACCAAGGTATTTTGTGCTTGATTTTGTCACCTTAATAAACGTTTTCTCTCTAGTCAACACAAAGTCTCATCCTAAACTTTAGTCAGTGAGGGTACCTTTTCCTCTGAATGTAAGACATGAATTATAGATTTTTTTCTCTTATTTAATATACAGACACCTTAGGTATTAGAGATGTGAGATTCTGATGCATTCTGATGCATTCTGATGCATTCTGATGCTTCATGTTTCATTCCTTATTGTTTCGTGTGCAAAATGATTATCTTTTTGTTTTTGTATTTGAATTCTTTAATCTTTCTTTACAAAGTCAGCTTTGAACATGATTTCTAACACCTTGTAAGCATGCACATACTTCAGGATACTAGGAGATTTTAAAGCATTAATGATATGCTTCATGATGTTAGGTTTTCAGTTTTCTACCGTTTTTCTACTTGTTGAGTATTTTTGTGTTTTCTTTATGAACATGTACATACCTAGGGTATTAAATGTTGGGCAGAATTTAGAACATTTGTCATGGTGTTGGATTTGCTAGATGAGTGTATTTATGGGTTCTCTTCTTTATGAGCTCTGTATCTTAGGTCTACATATCTGAGAGCATTATTTCTCCACTGTTTTCATGCTAGATGAGTAGATTCATGTTTTGTGTTTGGATTCCTGCTAGATGACTGTATTTTATGTTATTGTATTTGATTCTTGAATTTCTGTCACTGGGGATTTTCTGCGCTACCTTCTTTCTCAAGTTTTTCTTTCACAAAACTTGACTGCACTTTCCTGCTAGATGAGTATATTCTGTAATTTTTGGATATTGTCTGTTGGCTCTGGTTTTGTACCTTACCTTTTTTCTCTCCCTTTTTCTGAAAGCATAAGACGGAATGATAGTTTGGTCTTGTAAAGGGATAATGGAGATTTAGGGAAATATGTGTTACATTGCGGGTCAGGTAAATGCATGCCATGTTCATTTTAAATGATGATATATTTAGCTCTGCTAAATTGAACTGCCCATTCAATTCTGTTTTGGTACACTCAGAAAAGAAGACCGCAGTGCATTTTCTGCAAGTTGATGATTTCGACAAGCAGACTATTATCCATATTCTCAACAGAGCAGTAGAGATTAAGTCCTTGCTGAAGTCTGGTGATAGATCTTTTAAGCCTTTTGTTGGAAAATCCATGGCCATGATCTTCACTAAACCTTCCATGCGGACTCGGGTCTCATTTGAGACTGGGTTTTACCTGCTAGGAGGCCATGCTATTTATCTAGGCCCAGATGATATTCAAATGGGTAAAAGAGAGGAGACTCGGGACATTGCGAGGGTCCTAGCCGGCTATAATGATCTTATCATGGGCCGTGTATTTGCTCACCAGGTATATGTCTCTTCATGCATTAATCCATCCATTATTTTCTATTGTTTGATTTGTCAATTTTCTATCGTGCCTGCAGGATATTCTTGATTTAGCAAAACATTCGAGTGTTCCTGTTATAAATGGACTTACTGATTACAATCATCCCTGCCAGATCATGGCTGATGCTCTCACTATTTTAGAGTATAGAGGCAAGATCGAAGGTGTAAAGGTGAGTTCTGGGCGTTTATTTAAACATATGCAGAATTCTGTTTTGGAATCTAGAAAATCTTTGTTGCATAAGGAGAATGATTACCTCCATTGTAGTGGGATTTGCTAGAACTATATTGCCCCAGGGGAGAGAAGATGCTTGAATCTGCAGGTGATGATGCTGTAGAGGGTTAGGGCATAGGCATGGAGTTTTTGGCCCTTATCCTCACAGCCTAACTATGGTATCTTTCATCTTGCAGCCCAGCCCTCCACCTTCCATACAAGCAGGAGTCCCTAATCTGGTTTGAGTTGAGGTTCAATTCTGCTTTTTAGTATATTATTATGCCTCTTTCATTTTCTACTTCTGCTACCTAACAGCTCGTTTGTGTATTAGATCCTAGGTTGCAGTCATAAAATTTCCTTGTTAGGGTTGTATTTTCTCAACTGCCCTTATGTCTCTTTTTGAGTGAGTGTTAGCTTTATCTAGGTTGGCTTACTCCTAGCAAAGGTTCCAGATTATTAGAGCATAGAAAAATCTATGTTTAGATTCTCATGGTTTCCACGTTATATATATTGCAGCATATTGCTTTTGATAGCTATAGCATGATTCGACTTGCGCCCGAGACTTTTTTTACCCTGATCAAGGTAAACACAGTACAGAGTGCTGTCCGTGGGCCAAAATAGTAACATATGTGAATCTCAATAGGTATTAAGTAGCAGTAGGTAAACAACCGAAAGCAATCAGAAGCAACCAAAATAAACACAGCCGAAAACGTGGAAGAAGAAGGAGCGCTCCAAGGAACATCTATATAAGGAGCAGCAGATCGAAGGAAGAAGAGAGACATATAGGAGAGAAGTCTGAGGTTACTACATAATTAATCCTACTACAGTGTATCTGATACATTCCGGCAGACAGCCGTGTAACTATAATCACTACTCATTTCGTAATCTAAACAGTGTTGGGTCTATGATTGTGTCATTGTTTGCTTTCAATAATTGTTAAGTAACCTATCTCTCCCTATCGTGTATGCATAGAGGGGTATCCTCTTACGTAATTTGTAGGGTGGCATCCCGTTTCGTAAAAGCGATCTGACCACCATGTACCACAATCCTTTGGTCCGATTCCGGTTAGGAATCGAAGGTGTTGCCTCCGGAGAGGAGGGCAACACAATTTGGCATGCCCGGTTCACGATGTGTAGCACAATGAACTCACGTGGTGGTAATCCCAGTCGCTAGAACCGCGCCCAACAAAAGTACTCACTCTCGGCCATTGTCTTGCCGCACAGAGCCTGCCGAGGACACGGCCGACTCTGTGCTCACACAACATTCGTCCCCGGAATCACGAGCCTTGCCATCAGTCCATCCGGAAACCCAATCTTCGCCACCAGTAATCCCAAGCTCATAGTCACATATCGGTCTTGATATTGCTACCCCTCCAAGTCCTCCGGAAGTCTGACCTCCACCGGAGAGCAACCCTTTCCCGGCCCTTCTGGACGACCCAGATCTTGATACAATGCCGTATCACCCCTATGTACGCTACACGGATGGCCTGGATGCCGAAGCCCACCTCCGCTCCTTTCTCAACAAATGGCAAGCCAACCATTTGACACAACGGCTGACTGATGCGGAGATCAACGCCTCCAAAATTGCCAAATTCACTCTCTCCCTCAACGGCTCCGCTGCATGCTGGTATTCCCGGTACGATCCTGGGGAGTTTACCACATTCCAGGACGTCCACACAGTTTTTGGAATTATTCCACCGGGAGATTCCCAAACGGGAATTGCTTCGGCAATTTTACACAATCAATCACACAGGCACCCAACGAAACCGTATCCCAGTTTGTTCTCCGATTTCAAGATCTCTACCGCCAACTGGCACATGATGTCTCCGCAAACCATCTAAAGGATGCGTTCCTAGCCGGCCTCCGTGAGCCTTTAGGCACGACGTTGGCTCTCACGGATTTTTCACAACAAACCATCGAGCAAGTAGTTGCCCGCGTTCTTGCGCTCGATAGGGCACATCATAGCAATTCATTCGCAATGGGCACGCTTCAAACTACCTTACCAACGATTGAGGAAACACAGTTCCAGCAAGCGCTACAATGCACGCTATGCGCCAGATCTGGGCACTTTGCCCTTGACTGTCCTTCACGACCACACTGCCCCATTTGCCATTCATGGGTCCATACGGTAGAGCAGTGCGAATATAACATGCTGAACTGAAGGAACACGGCCCCAGTTCACCAAATTGAGCCTCTTCCCAATCAGGCGCAACCACCCCCACCGAACACAAAGGCGACACGGCCGTGGGAAGAAAACCGGCCACATTACAACACGGGGGGTACCTTTGACACGGCGTGTTACAATCAAGAAAACCAATATCGTTCCGAGCCCTGTTGCTACCCCAATCAACCACACCACACGAACGAGCACTGGCACTGTCATCAGGATCACCACCACTGCTGCAAGGATTACCGCCACGATGCCCAACAGAATTATCGTGGATTCTGAAATAATCATGGTTTCCGTAATTTCAGCAACTGTCGACACTTTGACAATCGCCGCCGCGATAATCAATGCGACAATAATTGGCGCAACCCCCAATGGAGGCTTGGGTCAACCCTCCATAGGGATATTCACCACAAACCCACTTCGAGCACGACGACCCCAGTACCTCGACACCCATCACCTGCTTTAAGTGCAATCAACCAGGCCACTACGCCAACGAGTGCCCTACCAACAATACGGGCAAAGCACCGGCAGTAAACATGATCATGGTCGACGTGCAACAGGTGACCACACGTAGTAAGACCACGCAATAATCGCAGTGGGACATCTAGGACTCTATTCGGCAACATGCTAAGGACTGGGTAGATGCAGCCAATAGCGCCAACATAGACCGTATGAAAGCCGACATAGCGAAATCCAATGAACGGATGCCGCTGCATAAATTGCTCCACCTATTACCTCACTTCAAGGAGACGGTCCATTCCCTCACAAATCGGGATCCGTTGCATCTATCCGTAAACCTCACGGCCCCGACACCAGGATCTCCTTTGATGGATTCACAAAATCCAGCCGTACAACTCATCTTACGCGGTCACGAAGTTCCTGAATGCATTATTGATGGTGGGTTAGGTGTCAATGTCATTAGCAAAGCAACATGCAACAAGATCAACATCACTCAATGGGAGCTGTGTCCATTCTGGTTACGAATGGTAGATACACGGTTGATACACCCGATAGGCCTCATCCGAAACATGGAATTTACCTTGGGAGGACACGCTTTTACCGTGTCAGCCGTAATCTTACGCTTAGAGGCCCCTGGCGCTTACCCCTTCCTGCTTGAACGTCCATGGCTGTGTACCGCCAACATCAAGCAGCACTGGCAGCGTAACATAATCTCATTTCAGCGCGGGAAAACTAAAGTCCGCATTCTTACGGAAGCACAGACCCCGACTCCTCCTAACAACATCCCATTGTACGCCGAAGGAGTCCATATGTTAGATGGTCTTGCGGATGACGAGATGAACTCGTTCCTGGATGAGCACCCTATGATAGTCCCGCTTTTTGAAATTGACGTCCGAACCCTACGTAGCCAACGCCATCGATCACGAAGTTTCCCATGAACCTAACCCGGCATCAATAAAAGAACTTCAACAAGCTTGAGACGCACTTGACCGCGAATTAGCAATATCGCAACGTGTAAAAGCCTCCACCTTAGAAGAGGTCAACCTCGGCTCACCTTCCGAGCCACACACTGTAAAAATTGCCAAAGACTTGGCAACAAGCGACAGATCGGCCTTAATAGGATTGCTTACGGAGTATTAGGACGTGTTTGCGTGGTCCTATAGCGACATGAAAGGCCTAGATCCTCAGTACTACCAACACCAGATACACCTTCAAACGAACGCACGACCAATTCAAAAACGACGATACCGTATGCGGCGAAAGTAAAAGACGAAATAGATAAATTACTATGCGTAGGATTCATCCGACCGGTAAAAAGGGCCACATGGCTAAGTCCTATTGTGGTCGTCCCGAAAAAGAATGGACAAATCCGGGTTTGTGTGGATTATCGGAAACTTAATGATTATGCCTCAAGAGATGTCGGCACGCACGGCTCAGCCTCAATCCGGCCAAATGTGCTTTCCAAGTGACAAGTGGAGCTTTACTAGGTCACATTGTTAGTAAAGAGGGTATCGCTATGGACCTAGATAAAGTGCAAGCCATCTTGAATGCCCCGGCCCCCATCACGGCCAAAGCACTCAGCCCATTTCTGGGCCAAATACGGTGGCATAGTCGTATGCTCCGATACCTTGCCGATTCCGCGACCCCTTTACACGCAACAGTCCATACGGTGCCCTTTTGATGGACAAAACGAGAGGACACGACATACCAATCACTGAAAGTCATGTTGTCCTAAGCCCCAGTAGTCCAACCCCCAGATTGGACAGAGCCCTTTCACGTATTCGTGGACACATCCGATATCACGATTGGTAGTGCTTTAATGCCCAGTCTACTACGCCAGCCGCCGACTCTCGACAGCAGAAAGGAATTACTCCACGGAACGAGAAGCACTCAGCATGATATATAGCATTACGAAATTTCGGCATTATCTGCACGGCCGAAAATTCACATTCCACGTAGATCATTCAACACTACTTTACCTTGTAAATAAGCAAGCACTGACTGGTCGGTTAGCACGATGGATGTTGCTCCTTCAGGAGTTCGATTTCGAGATTCAACACCGACCAGGAGTTCAACATGCGATTGCCGACTATCTTAGCCTCTTGGAAATGGGAGAACTGTCGGACCAAGAATACGGTGACTTACCAGACGCCGCCCTATTCTCTATTGACATAGCACCCATCGAGTCTGATCCTAACGACGCTTCGATCACCGAAATGACACAATTCCTAAGTACGGGACTTCCCCCGGACCACCTCACACTTGACGCTCGGAAACGGTTAGCAGTCCGAAGCCGTAATTTCTGTCTATTCACGAATACGCTGTCGTGAAGATTTTCGGCTACGGTGAGAAACACGAGTAGGACAAATAAAATGGGGATGTGCAACATTGCACATGCACTTGTAAATTTGTATAATGAGAAAAAGATAACAAAATGTAAGGGGAAGGGTAATAATCTAAGGTGCTAAAGGTGCACCACGGGTTCGTAGAGTGGGTTTGAAGAGTGTTTTATATTTATAAGATTAATAAATAAATAAATAAATATTTATACCTTGAGTACTCCCTAGTCCAAGACCCTTGAGATCCCGCCCAAGTAACACATGCGGGCGAAACTTCCCGACAACGCTTTATCACAAAGCTTCGATGGCATCTGGAGGCGCGCAGTTTGACAATTCGAGAAAGACGCGGTACTTCGGGAAGCTCACCACGGAATTGCGGGCGGGCATTATGCAGGCGATGCCACAACCCGAAAAATCTGGCAGAGTGGGCTCTGGTGGCCGACCATGGAAAAGGATGCTCATGATTTTTGTGCACAACAAGGATTGGTAGTGAATCTAGGGAAAACTAAAGTCCTTATCTTCCACACATCAGCCCAAGTTAGAGCTAAGTGTCACCTAACTATCTCCCATAGCCTAGTTGAGGTGGTTGGATCATACATCTATCTCGGAGTCACTTTCAGTGCTCGCTCAGGTAAATTTTCGATGACACAAGCAACGAAGGATAGACTTACGAGAGGACATGCATCCCTCTCACTCCTAGAGAGAATGCCACCAAGCATACTTTCAAGAGCCACGGACTAAAGGGGTGGCTCTTTGACTCATTAGTGACCCCCTCCCTCATGTATGCATCAATGGTTTGGGCTCCACGATTACCATCTTTCATGTGGACGCAATTAGAGAGACCATTGGTGATGATGTTATCACGCCAACTCCGAAGCAAATCGACAATACCACATGACATTATTAGGGCTGAGTTCACGTTACCCCCAATGTTAGTAGAGACACTTTTCCAACTTGTAGTCTTTCTTCATAGGATACATAGCCAACCACATGATAGAATATCTCATCAAGCCTTTAAGGCCTCTCAATCATTGTATGAGTCCGGCTATACTAGCTCATGGTATAGCATGATGGTGAGTTGGCTTCTTGTGAATGGTCTAGACATTAATAACCTACCTCCCCTTAGGTACAACCACACGATTGATAACACTTTAATCTCTCATGAGGACCGCAATAAAGTAATATGCCAAGACATATGGAAAATTTACACTTGGTATAAATGGATCACTCCATGAGAGCCACTCCCATCTAAAATGTTGTACTATAAGGAACACTTCATGCACTTCTCTGAGTTAGGTTTTATCACGCCTAAAACCCATGGCTAGGGCACTCTCTACATTGGAACCACGGGTCACACCCACATCAAAACCCTTTGACCCCCCACTTCTTTTTGAGAGGCTTGGGTGGAAATAAAATTAGGATTAGTGTAAAGTCATTTCCTTTATCGAGTATACCACGTATTATACACTACTAGAACTCTTTTAGCTTAAGTTCTATGTTTACTTTATTTTATTTTAGTTATGATGACTGGTTAAATACTCATTTTGTTGTAAACCAATTGTCTCATGGGCTAAATTTGGCCTTAGAAGACGTTAATATATCTTTATTTCTTTCTTTCTTTCTGTCAACGGATGGGACAACCAAATGAGCGCGACCGCATGCCTCACCAGCCGATCCTTCCCTTGGAACCATTCCAAAAATGGGCCTTGGATTTCGTAGGCCCTTTTAAACCCCCCACCACACGCATTGGAAACAAATATATACTAGTAGCACCGATTACTGTACCAGATGGGTTGAAGCAAAAGCACTTCAAGATAACACGGCAGCATCAACCGCAAAATTCATTTACGAAAATTTATGGTGCAGTTTCGGTTGTCCAATCAAGCTAGTAAGTGATTAAGGAGGACACTTCATCAATCGAATCATACGCGAATTAACCTCCCACTACGCCGTTGTACATAAGAAAAGCACCCCGTACTACCCCCAAGGTAATGGTCTTGTTGAATCCACAAATAAAACCCTTTAGAACATTCTTAAGAAAATCGTCAATGAGAATCGTACGGATTGGGACAAGGCTTATCGCACGACCTTTAAAACCAGTATCGGCTCAATGCCTTTTTGGCTAGCTTACGAGTACATATAGCCGAACGATTACCGGAACCAGAATTTGAACACCAACGTCTGGTCCAATTGCTCGAACTCGGAGAACAGCGAATTACCAGTCTGGCTCAATTGGAGCACGGCTAGAGACGAAGGAAAGCCTTCGTTGACAGACATTGTTGGATACCGGACAAAACTTTTGAAATCGGGCAACCGGTCCTGGGTTTCCAAACAAAACTCGGGGCTATGTCCGGCAAGCTTCGATTCCGGTGGACATGGCCTTTTCTGGATCATCGACACGTACAAAGACACCTTTCAACTCGGCACATTGGCCGGCGAAGCGCTGCTGCATTGGGTCAATGGGTTTCACTTGGAACCGTACCGTGGAACGACACCACCTAACCCCTTTACCAACCAACGGCATGATTTCGACCAAACGATGTTAGGTGGAACAGAAGATTACGAGGGCATCACGCCTCGATTACGGTAACAACCCTACCTACCGGCCACGTGTACAATATTATTGTAAAAAAAAAAAGGAAAAAGAAAAAAAAGAGAGACCCGCACACTATTTAAAGCCGAGGTACAATGTTCAAGAAAAGCAAGTACAAACTGTTCACACGACGCGTGGCCCTTAACTCTCAGCATGGCAGGCAAGATTCTGAATCTAGGGCACAAGGGCGTGTCTCAAGAACCGAGGCATGCACACAAAAACATCACCAACAGCCAAAACCACCACACTTGCAAGAGCTCTCAAGCTTTCGCTCCTTTTGCGCAGAACTCTCTCACTCGCCTACTCTCTCTAACCAAGCTTTCTCTCGTTCTCCATCTCCACAACCTTCTCCCTATCTACCTGACTCTCTAGCCCTCACCATGCCGCTCAAAGTCTCTAAAGAACTCCGCACCTGGATGTCCGGACACGGCCTCTCAGGATATCTCAACGTCTTCGATGCACCTCCCCACCCAGAAGCTCAGGCCATGTCCAGAAGGATCCACCCTGACACCATCTCCAACAACATGATCCAAGCAACGCTTCATCTGGAGAGGGGAGGTGAACACATCTTGGAACAACATTTTGGAGAGTATTCACTCTCGGGAAAAGCTCATCGCACGCATGGAGGTCCCAATGAGTTCTTTGGGAACCTAGCCCATTTCCTCCTCGAGTACGCCTGCATTCACGCAAACCCCTATGGCATGCCGAAGAAAAAAGCAGGATTGATTATTACGGCCTACCGCGGCGGAGCAATTGATTGGGGGATCATCACCGGTGAAGGTGTTTGAGCGGTCATCACTTCTTTTCAATCAGGGAAACGATTTTTACCCGTACTAGCACAATACACTGCCGTGCTGTACCATCCCCAAGCACAACCACCACGATAGACATTGGTGCTCCCTGCTCCACCCCCTAGGGCTAAACGACAACGAACGTTGCAGTTGTCGCATGAAGAGTGGTAAGATGACGATAACCAGGCCCTCTCCACAACCCAAGAAGAGCAAAACACCGAAGACGGGGACAACATCACTATACGCGTTTGTGATAAGACGGCACGGGCAATACCCTTACCTTGCCTGACACCACCCTCGAAACCAGCCAAACAGGCCGAACAGCCAAAGTCTGTTCTTGAGGTCCCATGGTTAATGGAGACCGAACGACAACAGGAGCGCGAAAAACAAGCATCCAAGTAGAGTAAGGATGGAACGACGGATGTCAACAAACAATTGGTTACCATCCCGAAGGAAGCTGCCGCGATCGTGACAACCACCACGATGGATCCCAACAGACCTATTGAGCAAGGCCAGCAATCACGATTCTCGGAGGATGAAGTACTAACCTTCCGTGATCTGCCAGCAGAAGCATTCGAGCTCGGAGCAATTTTGCAACATGGCACGGCATACGAGATCATCGACTTTTTGGCTCGTCTCCAAGTAGCTGCTGCGTCCCGCATGGCCCAGGAACACTCCGAGCAGCAGGTTATAGAAAGGGCCTTAGACAAGGAGCCGGCTTCAAATGATGAGCCGAAACTACGGAAGGCTGGACGCAAACGGGCCACAAAGAAACACCGAACACCCATTGAGCTTCCAGATCTCAACACGACATTGGTCGAAGGTTACCAGGAATTGGACAGAGCGACGCGTGCTGCCAAAGACATGGCTACCCGTAACAAAGAGACAAGCAAGCAAGCAAAGGCTGACACAGATCTATGGCAGGCCTCTGAAGCACAACGGGCCAAATTAGAGCAGCAGCTTCGAACACGGGATCACCCACCCCCGCTCCCTCTACCGCCTCCCCCTTCTACCTCCAATGACCAATCAACGCAGACGAACTTACCACATCGGCCCGAACAGACCAACATGGCGACATGGACGGACCAGCCCGGTGCGCGCGAACGGACCGACACAGCCGTTCAGACCATGGTGCCTTGCCCTGTCGCTCTGGCGACAACGACCGTGCAAACCGACGAAGATATTGGTGGAACCATTCGCTAGTACAAAGAAGAGATTGCCGTGCACAAAGCCATTGCAGAAAAAGCGAAAGAACGCTACGAGCACGCACAAGCGGAGGCCGTCAAAAGCAAGGAGCAAGCCGTGCACAAGGAAGCCGAACTTACGAAGACACTACAAGAATAGACGGCTAAGGTCTAGGAGGCAGAAAAAAAGCGGCCGACTCTATTACGTCCATACAGGACATTGCGGCCGCACAAATCAACTCATTGAACAGAACTCGTGGAAATGCAGGTACAATCGAGCAAATTTTTGCAAAAATACAAAGACGTTGAAAACAAGCGCATCCGGTTATTTGATGAGCTCCACAAACACAAAATGGATATTGTCCACGAACGCGAACAGACGTAAAAAAAGCACATAAAAGAATTAGAGGAGGCTCGAACACAGTTCAGCCGACAAATCGACAGAGTATCGGAGGAAGCGGCGGCAAGGGTCAATTAATCAATACATCTTGCGAACTTCTTACGGCAAAATTACGGCTCGACATAGAAAAAACCAAGCATGAGACGTTGGCTCTTCAAACAATGTATGACAAACGAGAGTAACACATCAATGCGTTAGTCATGAAGCAACCACAGATATTAAACAGAAAGGTCGATGAAATACTAGCTGCAGGTTGGAAGCAATGGTCGGCTCAAGCAGCCGAATTGCAAGTCCTATGGGCGGACGCCGAAAACCGAAGGAAAGAAGGAAAACACTTCTACAAGATGGACGACAACAGCATACAGATGATCCGAGAAAACCTCACTGAGGATTTTCATGCCTTAGCCGATGCCCACACCAAAGCTATCGGCACCATCCTTGAGGAATTCAACGACGATCAAATGCTGCTGATGATCGAAATAGAGCAAGCCTTGAACGATAATGCCCCGAAACAACCTGCCGCAGTCGACGAACGACCGATGAAGCCGGACAGCCACACCCCAACCTCACCGATATTCCCGAGCAATGACAAAAAGGAGCTTGCAACAGACACTTCGGCCGAAAACACCAGCACACCATGACCCGACCCCGCAACCATTCCAAAAGATGTAATGGCCGAACCAAACCAGATGGAGGGAATCCTCCACATTTTGACTAAGGATTAACTGTAATATATACTAAATTAATTTAAACAAAGTTTTTTACGAATGGGAAATTTTGATTTATTGGGTTCGACGTGCCAAGGCATTGTCCCACAGGCGTGCCAGTGTCCGTGGGCCAAAATAGTAACATATCATGAATCGCAATAGGTATATTAACATATGTGCTGGCCGTGCGGCGACCGAGAGACACAAACAGCCGAGCATGGCCCAACCACGGCTGAGAAGCCGAGGGTCGGCCCAGCCACGGCCGATAAGCCAAGATTCGGCCCAACCATGGTTGATAAGCCGAGAGTCAAACCATGGGCCGAGTCGTGGCCGATAGCAATGGGCACGGTTTCGGCTCAAACCAAACCGAACCGTTAAGCCATAGTTTAAAGGTTTATTGGTTCCAAAAGTTTTAATGGTTTGGTTTGGTTTGGATTTTTTATAAACGGTTCGGTTCTAAAACTCAGGTTTATAGGTTTGGTTTAAAGGTTTATGGTTATCTTTTTTTTACCTTAATAGTTTATTGATTTAATGGTTTTTTATTGATTTAATTAATTTAACTTAAATGTTTATTTAATTTAATGGTTCAATGAAAATTTCTTTTATTGATTTATTAAATTTAACTTAAATGCTTATTTAATTTAATGTATTTTTGTTTATTTAGATATTTAATTTGTTTGATTTAAGTAGTTAGGTTTAAATTTTTTATTAAATGGTTCGGCTTGGTTTTAACTTTTCCCTAAACGGTTTGGTTTTAAATGGTTTGGTTTAAATATTGAGAGTTCATAAACGGTTTGGTTTGGTTTTGGTTCCTTTCGGTTTCTTTGCCTTAAAACCGAACCGCGCCCATTGCTTGTGGCTGAGACACAGCCGAATGATTGCCATGAGACGGTCCAGAAACGGCCAAGCGACGATTCGGCTACCGTTGGACAGACACGACCGACAGACAAAGACGACCTATAGACTGCGACAGCTAGCGGACAGAGCCGGCAAGCCGAGAGAGACACAGCCTTCGGACAGAGCTGGCGGGTGGAGACAGCCACCGAATAGGAGAGAGGAGGCCAAGAGAAGACAAACGCAAAGAAGGAAAAGAGGAACGAGGAGGAAGACGACAAACAGAGAAGAACCATCACAGAAAAAGAAGAAATGAGAAGAAGTAGAAGAGAAAGAAGAAACAGACGAAGTAGAAGGTGAAGGGGAAAGGAAAATGAGGAAGAAACAAAGAAGAAATGAAGAAGAAGATCATGATGAGGATGACATAGAGAAAAGGAAACAAAAGAAAAAAGAAGAAGAAGAAATAAGAAAAGAGCGAAAGCGAGGAAGAAGAAGACAGACCATTAGAAGAGACAAGAAAAGAGGAAAAGTGACGAAGAAAAGGGGAAAATCGAGGAAAAAGAAAGCTAGAAGAAGAAAAGAACTAAAAAGAAACCTAAAAAGAGAGGGGTACAGGACACATTTTCAAAAGCTCAAGGGCCCCCACCATTAGAATTTCTAAAACTGGAGAGTATATGCCTAAATTTCATAAAAGGCAATCAATGAAATTTCAAAAAGGAAGGGGTACAACATAGAATTTTGAAATAGCAATGGTACAAAAAATCATCACCACTCACACCAATGTAGAAATATATATATGTATACACATACACCCACAATCATTTTGAAACCTAAAAGACTTTACCATAGTGGACGAACCGATTGGTGTGTTATCCAATCGTGTGATATGCTGACCGAATGAGAAGGTTCGTGTCAAGCCAGCTCCGATCGAAGTTATCAATCGTAGAGCAGTAATCCGGTCGAGGGATTTCCGACCGTGAGAGAAGAGAAGACCGATGGAGTTTCCGGTTAACGAGTTTTTGGCAGGGGCTTGTGGGTACAACAACCAATGCACTATCCCACGGGCATGCCAGGTGTTACCTGTATAGGTGTACGGGAGGGTTTGGTGTAATGTGGAAGGTGGTGTTTAAGGTGTAATATGAAATGTGAATGTGTGAGTGTTAGGTGGGGTAAGTAGGTGTACCTACATCCATTCGGCTTTTTGTAAAGATCTTGTACTATATAAATCCTCACTCATGGGGCATGGAAGAGAAGGAAAAATATATATTGAAGATATCCTCAACCGTGTTTGTCTCAATTCTCTCTCTCACTCTCTCTCACTCTATCTGTGCATCTCTCCCTCTCTCCTCTCACATTTGAACCCCCTGTTTCCAGGTGGTATACGTTGGCGATGGAAATAATATTGTGCATTCATGGTTGCGTCTGGCTTCTGTGATTCCATTCCATTTTGTTTGTGCATGTCCCCCTGGCTTTGAGCCTGATAAAACCACAGTCGAAAATGCTAGAAGTACTGGTGTTAGCAAAATTGAAATAATGCATGACCCGAAAGCAGCAGTGATTGGCGCAGATTTTGTATACACAGACGTGTGGGCAAGCATGGGCCAAAAGGAGGAGGCTATGATTCGAAAGCAGAAATTTCAGGGCTTCCAGGTAATATTATACCTTTCCCTAGGAGCATATGAAAAATTAAGATTCTTTAGCATTTCTGAATGAATTCTAATAAATATGGGATCGCATATAGATAGACTAGGATGAGGAAATGGTTCACTGCAATCCTTGGAACTGTCTTTAATGAAGGAATGGTTAGTATGAGTAAGTGGTTTACCACAACCCAATCAACATCATAAACTATATCATGGCTTGCAGGTGGATGAGAGATTGATGCAGCTTGCAGGTCCTCAAGCATACTTCATGCACTGCCTTCCAGCTGAACGAGGAGTTGAAGTTACAGATAAAGTTGTGGAGGCTCCGAACTCTATTATATTTCCACAAGCTGAGAATCGCATGCATGCTCAGAATGCAATAATGCTTCATGCCATGGGCTTGTGAAGATATCTGCTCTAGGGGAAGTGTACTAAATAAATAAAAGCTAGTAGAAACAGAACTTCAGAAATGTTGAAAAGAATGTTAATTTTTGGCGTGGTTAGTTATAGAAATTAGTGCTTTCATAAATTATGCTTGGCTTGTAGTCCTCCATTATGGACAGCCGACTAGTGTGAGGAAGGTAACTATAGAACAGACTTATATTCTCTTGAGTGAACTTAGGGAAACCTGAATTTGTTGTAATGATGATGAATTCTTATTTTGTTGACTTTTGAATGAGCTGCTTAGGTTTTGGGAACTTGGAACATTCTAAAATATGTTACAACATTGATTATTTAAGTCAAGAAAATCTGGCTAATGTTGAATGGAGGGATGTATGCCAATGCTGTGTTACACAGATGGTGCTATTAATGTGAATGCAGTTTTAAGTTCTAGGTGTAAATTATGTATCTCAGCTAAGTGATCTAGAAGAATTGAACATCTGTATAATCGTACGTATCTCAGCTTCCTGTTTGAGAAGAATTGAACATCTGTATAATCATACATATCTCAGCGTTCTGTTCGAGAAGAAGTGAACATCTGTCTAATCTTGAGGTCTTCAGGAATGGCAATTGAAGGAACTCAATGGCCGGACTGACTATTCAGTCATATGCACATGTATTTACTATTAAAGGAATTACAGGAAATAACAAATATTACTGTCATGAGAATGATAGTTAAGGGACTCAGTAGGTGGAATAACAGGAAACAGCAATGTAAGTACGTTTTTTAGAGATGTATTAACATTGGAAAGGTTTACTAGTCACTGTTTTTTTTATACTTTTGCCTTATTTTATGGTAGGGATGTGATTGGCGGTCTGTCGGGGCCATTCTTATATTTCTATCTTTCTGGTATATTAGGTGCATTCGTCCAGGATTTACTGGTTTTATTTTTACCTTTCTAGTGCATTAGGTACATTCCTCCAAGTGGAGACTGTATACAGTTTGAGCATACCACCTGTTCTATACATTTGGAAGATGGAGCATTAGAGACGGCCACCATGGACCATTTTCATTGCTCAATGATAGTTACATTGCTTCTCCTTTTCACACAAGTGTCAACTATCCTATTTTCAAATAATCATTAAATAAATCAAAATTTAAATGTTTTACCAGTGAGTGCTGTAACGGATTCTATTATAACATAATTTGGGTTTCATAACAAATTTCACAGGAAGACAAAGGAGTCAGTTCATATACCAAACCAAATAACAAAATTTATCATAATTTTAGGTGGGCATCTCATAACAAATCCAATGGGGCTAAAAGATGTTGGTTCACATATCATGCGGAAACATACATTGTACCAAGCCAAATCTCAACTACCACTGTGAAGGAGACAATTAGCATTGGGAATGTTAACCAGGTCCGACCTTGGGGATATCATAATGCTCACTTAGGTTTGCAAGATACTGATTGAACTCTCCAACCCTCTCTCTATGAGACTTCTTAGCGACTTTCTTAAGGCGTTGCAAATCCAGCTTTAATTTTTGTTCCTGATACCTTTTCTCAGCTGCCGTACGATGATCCTCTGCTTCATCACGTTGCAACCTTTCATCATCACCCATATCCTCATGCTTCCTTTGTTCTTCACCTAGTGCAGATTCTGCACCATTATCAGCTACATTGGAAGGTGTCTCTTGAGTTATAGTGGCCAATAACTGTTTTAGGTGAAGCTTATCTTTCTTCTTTTTCCTTTTCTTGTTTCCTGACTGAACATCCAGTGCTGTCCCTTTGAGCTTAAGCTTGCCTCCAACCACATTTTCATACGACATTGTCCTTTACCAGGAAAGCACTAATAATGTAGAATACAAATCCTGAATAAACTTAAGTAAAAAATGGGATTAACGTAAGCTTGCAAGTACCTTTTTTGAATCAGAAATGCATGAAATGCTAACTAGTTTCAAATCTCGCAGAGCATAAGTTGATTAAACACTTCATGCAGACCATGGCTAAGATCCTATGGCATCTCTTATATCCAGTTTTGAGTGAAAGCTCACGTTACGGATGCTTATATAGAGTAGTTTTAAGTAGATGTGCCATTGTAATGAGTTCCCATCTGGAATATAGAAACAAACTTTGAACAACGGAAACATGAACATTTGGTTAAAACACCTACTTCTAATTAAATTCAAGTTCAGTAGAGGATATTTTGAAAGAAAGACCTTGCTGAATAGATATATTTCGAGAACAAGTTGCAATAGGCCATGTTAAATAGAACTTCTGATTGTGTACGAAGAGAAGGAAAGAAGAGAGCGAATGTTGTTACTAAAGGGACTCCGCCCCAATAAAATCAACACAAAGACGCAGATAATCGGAATTTCATTTCTTTTTTGTAACATCGTTTTTAATCCAAAAAGCAGAGGTAAACAACTCTGATGTGAGAGCGCGACGCTGTACTGCTATTTCGCTGTTGCAAACGGTAGTCTCTATTACATATTACACACGCACACAAACAAACAAACACCCAGAGATTAGGGCAATCACCTGGATTCAATCGTCAGGAGCGAATTAGGGCAAAAGTGTGCAGAGACGCTCCGAGAATGTGAAAAACTTTGGGTCATCGGCTAAAATTCGACGACTCCTGCTAACACACTAAATGCGTAAAAGAGAACGCCACATGATTTCACATGGTGCTACAAATGAAGCCTTTATCCATGGGCCTACATGACACCGTGGAATAATTGTTTACAAGGCCGTTCCCAGGAGGAACTTGATCATAGTATGTATGTGTATAGGTTTTAGAGCTAACACTAGTTTGTGTGTCAATAGTATCCTTTCCATCTTGCCCATCGTTACAAGGATACTAACTATATACATATGTCAACACCGTCAGAGGGCCCCCCTAATTCAACAATTAAAAGAAGTTTATCCAAGCTTATAGTTGTGGCAAGTTTCTTTTGTTAAAATGGTAATGAGATTTGATTGAATTTAACAAAGGTAAATACACGATAAGTCTTGTGTTTTTGACTAACCTTTAACCATATATTTGTATTCCATTACAAAAATAAATTGCCTAGAACTTATTTTAGCAATTGTTCCGGCATCATAAAACATGGTATAGGTATGCATGATACAATATCCAAATCAAGCTATGAATTGGTGGAGGGTCCTAAATTGCACACACTTTTTTGTGCTCCTAGTAAGGAACCAATGAGTTCTTTAAGAATCTGTCCACCACTTTGCCTCAATCTATATATAATTTGTATGGTTTGCATTTGTTTTAGTGGGATATTTGTCATGGTTATGTTGGCGAGAATGCTTCAAAATGCATAGAGAGGGTTGAACCAAAAATGAAGGAACGTTGGGTATGTCTGGCAGTCTGTTAGGACATAATTATTATCTTAGAGCAAGGATAAAATCAAGCTAAAGGTAACTAGTGATATTGCCAAATTTGCATATGCAAGCAGAACTTTACAAAGGTACCTTTTAACTGTAATGTCAATCACAAGCTTTTCTTACATTAAACTTTCATGAATGGATTTGTCCTATGATCATCCCTCTTGTTTAACCTCCCACAAAACCATTTCATAAATGGATTGGTCATGTGGTCATCCCTCTTGTTTGACCTCCTCAAACCAAGGGTGCCTTCACACTAAAATAAAAAGCTCAATTTCAAGATTAAATTATGCGGTGTTCATATAGGTAAAGGAAAATTACACCTTGGAAGTTAAAGATCACCATAGACTTAAGATTGACATGAAAAAGCTCTGAAACATCTCAAGCTCCAGATATCGTTTGGCAGTGAAAAATATGGCTGCTGGTGCTTTCAATAACTTGACTACATGTGCGCGTCATTTGCAACTGTTGATATACAAACAACAGATGATATTTTGATGAAGTAAAATAATGTAATTGTTGTCACTCAGTGTCTACATTGGCTCTTTTGAGTTTGTCTAATGTCTGCAGAAAAAAGAAAAAGAATCCAGACAAAAGACTGATATTACTATGCAATCTCGAATCTAAACAATAATTATTAATGTGGTGCACATTCTGTATTTTCTGAAAAATCATTCAAACAAGTGATATAATAGAGGACTTACGGCAATAAGAGATTGTATTCGGTTTGTCTGAATCCTCCTATGTGGCCGGACACTTTCATCAGCCTGTATCCAAAACAGCAAACAATCCAGCAAATGCTCAAATATAACCTTCTAAAATAAACCATGCAAAGAACACTTGTAACACAACCTTTACACCATCCACTTCAAGCTGTAACAAAGCAAGGAGCTCAAGAAGCCGTACTTGTTCCTGCAATTGATGACCAGAATAAGATTATTTTTCTTTTTATCGGGTGGCCGGGGTATATAACAACATTTAAAGGAGTTCATGAATCTTCATGCTTCGTGAGCATGTGCAAGAAACCATATGTAGTATATCTATGTTCATTTTTGTATAGTAAAATACCTCTAACTCACAGCACAATGTGATTAAGGTTATTTTACGCACAAACAAAACTAAAAGATGTAAAGCCTTAATCATAATGAGCTCATTGTGAGAAACCTAGTACAAAATGGAAGTGCAATATCCTAAGTCACATGTGCAAAAGTGACATGACACTCATATTAGACTACACATAACCAGCTCCTGAACTTCTCAGATGCAACAGATTAATAATGAATATTGAATAAAATATCTCCCTATGAGGGTCAAACAGTCCATCTTAGATCAAAATAAGAAACGACCTTGAAGTCGCCAAGTTTAACCCAGTAATGAATACCTTTCCATGTAAATTTTTATGCTGAATGCAAAAAACTTGGTCGAAATTTGTTCTTTTGAGGAATTGCAATGTATCCACTGTGAGTGTTTCAACATGTGCTAAGAGATACAATGCATAAATAAAGAAATGATATCACCTTTTCATCCACTGTGCTCATAGCACCACCTGAAATCCTCTGTATCAGAAAATGTATCTCATCTTCAAGCCTGTCAACCTGAAAATTTGAGCTCCTTTCCAATTTTAACTACTTATTCTTGAAATCAGCCAAGAAAATAGCTTGGAAAATCTGGGCACAATGAAAGGAAAGAGTCCAAGAAATAGACAATTCACGGAGTGAAAGAGAGGCATTAAGTAAAACTATACCTTCTGTTTAAGTTCCATGATAACTCCAAGAGGAGTAAGCCTTACAGCTGACGATTCACGAGTTGTTGGTTTCAACCTTTCTTCTGCAGCTTTCAAACGCTGCAAACGCTGCTCAACCAAAGGCATGGGCGGATGTTGACTTGGTGTTATATTATTTTTCTCCATACTCGTATTCTTGTTATCCTGTCTGTCACCATCACCAGAAAGATATTTTTTCCTATCACCACCTATGCGCCTACCTATATAGAAAGCAAGATCCAAACTAATTAACTTCAAAGATATTGATTTTATGAGGAAGAACTTGTTCCAAAAATGACATCCTATACAGCATGATAGCATTTCATGCTCACCTGGTTTATAAAATACACACCGAAATGTAAAGGATGACTATAATACTATGCAACACAATATAAATTGAATTACAGAGAAAATTAAATTATAAGGTTTAATGGACAAATGGTCTTCAGGAAAATCCAGATAAATGTGAATGTGAAGGGTGCAATCTGAACAACTGTAAAGCAGCACAGTCACAAGCTAGAAAAGCGTTGTAGAATGAAGACAAAGAATGAATAGTAATGATTATAAAACAAATGCCTACCAAAAGCTTTCATATTTGGTGAGAAGACTCCAAGGCCTTTGTTTTTAAGTATTCTGGAAAGATTTGTCCAAAACAGTCCTGAAAGTTCAAACTCCTGCATGCTATGCAGTTGGCCAACTTATAATCAAGAGGTGAGAAAAAGAGTGTCTCGTGCACTTGATGTCCATTAGATGTGTGAGGAAATGAAAACTAAGTCCAATGTCCATGTTATGAGTAGTAAAAATAACTTTAAGAGGTCAGTAAGGCCAACAAATGACCCATTGGGTAGCATGACGGATGCTCCTATCCCATACAACATACGCTCATGAACATACACATAACCTGAAGGATCCAATACTGATCTATTCACTTGTGAGCCACCTCTACTTTTATGCTATATCATAGTATGAACCATACGTACATTCGCGTTCAAGTATGTTTCGATCATTCGAGTATGGTAAACACCCTCGAAGTATGGTAAATACCATACTTTTGTATTCATTATTTATTAGACAGTAAAACTTTTTTTTAAGGTAAGAAAGTTAAGGTAAAAAAAGTAAATAAAAAAAAACATAAGTATGTTTTCATAACATACACAATCATTTGCAAACGTATGAAAAAAATGTTTGCAAATGCATTCGAGTATGTTACGTACTTTGTGCTATATAACCAAAAAGCGGTAAAACATCTCGTGAAGTGCAATATCCCACCTGGCAATTGTAAGATTGGCTAACACATGACTAAAATCCTCTGCATCTTATGGACAACATGAAAAAACAATATGCTATCTAGGCGTTTGAAAGTATTCACCATTTAAATTCTGCACAATTATGTTTCTCTGCCACCATTGACCCCAACCTGTAAACTTGTTTACCTCAAATTCAACGTTCATCAAAATGATGAACTTAAGTTTTGGTATGAGAAAAGATCATACATACAGTATTCTCTGAAGGTTCCATGCTCTACAGAGACATATACTTCCCTCTAAGAAGTTCCACAGAGAGAATCCTTATTGCTCAACGGATACATACTCATTTAGATTGTGGCACCTAAAGACATCATACATATGGCCTCACCTCAACCTTCCATTGTCTAGGCAGCCGAAGTTGGGTACAAAGAGGAACCAGCTAAAAAGTAAAATACAAACTGTAGCAATCCACAAGAGTTCAGATGCCCAAGTGATTTCACAGAAAAACCTCCATTTGCTATTGATTGGTCCTTCCTAGATTCAATCGTAGGTGGCAAAATTTTCCATGCTTTTCAGCTGAAATAAATTTGACGAGTCTCAATAGGCCAAACAATAAGCTTCCAGTCCACGCTGATTATGAAGAATAGATTTGTAGTACATTAGCATTATTTTTTGCCTGGTTTAACAGCCCAAACAAGTGATTGTTCGCCCAATATTGACAGGGACCAATGGACTTGATTCCAGACTTGAAGTTTGTGGAGTACAAACCGAAAAATGTCTCACAATTTAATTTTGAACAGTATTGTGTTTGATGTTGGGAATTTTATATCTGGTAAGTTTCCATGTTTCGAAAATGAATTGAGCGAAATCTAGGACAGCTTTCATGAACCTTAATTGGAAAAGAAATGGGCAGGCCACGCAAGAAATTGACGAAGACACCAAACAAGAACAAGAACAAGAACAAGAATAGAGGTGGATGAATGAAACAGGAATGCTTACCTTCTCTGCGGCTAAACCAATGGCCCAACAAGAGGAGAGCGCCAGCAGAGAATGCAGTGAGGGAGAGATCGATGAGCCACCCACAGTGCTGGTCCTTCTCCTGATCTTTCCTCCTTTTCCTAATTTCGCCGCGGCTGCCCATCTTCATGAATACGCCTGTGACAGGGTCATATCAACTCTCTATCTCTCTCTCTCTCTCTCTTCAATGCAAGGGAAAGCAAACAATCCAAGACTTAGAAAAGAGAGAGAGAGAGAGAGAGAGATAGCTCAGTTGGTAAGTGTTGCCCAATGGAGACCAGGTGGTCATGGGTTCAACCCCTACGTTCCACAATGGCATCTACTGAATTAAGAGATTTGTATGGAGTATATAATAGCGAGGTGAGTAACGTTGGGTTTCAAACCCAAGACATAATGACTTGTAGTGTAATAACTTACCAATAGGGTAAGCTAATTACGATAAAAAAGAGTGTATCATGATGATTTGCATCTAACAAACCAACCCAATGAATACATATATGTACATTACCATACCATACTACACATATGTAAGTTAAAGGGTACGCTAGTGCCTCAACCCATGTACATTGTATAGCATTCATGGACTCGAACCACACGTTTGTGGGTATTGTTTTCTAGAGATTTGTTCTTAAAAGTTTTTCTATTTAAGGCGAAATCTCTAACACATTCATAAATTGTTCCCTTTCCCCAACATATAAAATTTCTCAACTGTATATATATATATATATATATAGGAAATTGGTAAATTCACAGTTTTTTCCGTATTTTCACAAAAAAAAATTGAGTTCAAAAATATGATTATTTGCACTACAAATAATAGCCAGATTCCATCCCCCCCAAAAAACTATGAAAATACAGAAAAAACTGTGAATTTACCAATTTCCTATATGTATTATATATATATATATATATATATATATATATATATATACATGGTTAACAAGGGCTTGCGACACACGATGCCTCTTCATTGAACATTTATTTTGTTACATGTGGGGATATATCTTGGGATTGTCTTGCACATCAATATATATGTGTTGCATTTGTTCTCTTTTATCAAGGTTAGCATGACATTTAGAATTCCCATCAATCACAATATTCATATTCTTTGTCCTCTCATCATTCTTTCCGCTCTAGATTATACTTTCTATGTAATGCCATTCTATAGATCGATCATATACACCGAATATTTATTTGTAACTTGTCTCCTCTTCGATTTGGTTATCATATACAATCGATCTTTACTTTGCTTTGATTGATTGAACGGTAATAACTTTCAAGCCTTAGACTTTTACAACCCTTTATACTTCCTATGAAAGCCGGAAAAATAATTACCTACACACTTTTTCGACCAGGTAATTTTCTCGTTATACGATACACATACTCTATGGTATGTACTATATAGTTAAGCATCATCTACATTGTATGGATGGTTTCTTTGTTGTGATTATTCTTCTGCATGGAAAATCTTTACTTGGGAGGGAAATGGCTAGAATATAACTTGACTTATTTGGATGTAGTTGATTAGACGGTTCATTTTGACTAGTCTTAACAAGCACATATTATGTGAATATAAACACCTTATTGGGTCTGCATAGCACACATAAATCATATGGTTGACACATACATGAGGGGAATGGTAAACACAATGGAAGAAAATTGATTGATGCATATGGACATGTCATAACAAAACACATCCAAACACTTTCTCGAACCGCCATCTCTAGCCTTGAAAGAGAAATACATTTAAGAGTATTAAGAAATCAATTTTCTCATAACAAGAATTTGTCTTTTAATGCCACGGAACACTCTCCATTGGGAATGCAATCATTAACTTTCGTTTTATCGATAAAAAAGAGTTTTTCCAATGTTACAATAAAAATTACCTCCACCCAAAGGTGGTTATTTTACATCCAATTTACATATGTTGTCCCGCTACAACTTTCAAATGACATATATCGCCTCCCCATCTCAAAATACCACATGTCATCGTTTAAAGATTGATTCTCATAGTTTTTACCTTCATTCTAATGTAATCTTAGTTCATCCCATGTCAATGTGCACAAATTGAAATATGGAAGAGAAGGTATGACAACAATCCTTCGTATCCTTCACACTAATTCTGAAATTGAAAATCCATGCTCAAATTCTTTGGTTGGGCTATGTGCAACACATTCTACAACAATATAGACAACTACACATTTGTGTGTATGTGTGTGTATCCTTTGGGCCTTCAATTCTTCAAGCTACAAATTACAACATGCCGAGGGATAAGCCCCTAAACGAGGAATTCCAATATATTTTATGTTAAATATGATTGAATTTGCAATAAGCTTTTTGGTGCCTTAGGATCACCACAAGGTGATGTCCCCAAATTAAGTTCTCCAAAGGTGTGACCAAGGAAGAGATGTCTTTAAATCACTTCAATAAGAAGTGATGACCCTTGACCTCATTTGTCCATTCTCATGCATCTAAAGAGTGCCATCATTCTTTAATTTGATGCTCAAGTTGTTGAACCTCTCTCTTGAGTAGCGTCGAGAGAACTTTCTCCAGTCTGTGCCAGCTTGCATCATGCTTGCGAATTCTTCATAACTTATTTGACCATCCTATATAAAATTGAAAAACCCATTTAGATCAAAATAAGGATAAGACAGACAAAATGAATGAATCAAATTCTTTACGAGAAGTGGAATTAATAGAAATTGAATCAAAAGACACAACTCACTTTATCAACATCTACTTCTTGCATGATATCACCAACAAGGTGACGATCATCAGGACCCAAGTCATCCTTCAACGATTGTTTCAACTCATTTATGTCGATAAATCCATTTCCATCAACGTCAAAGTGATCAAATGCCTTGCGCAAATATTCATCTGTATCGAGCCTTTGCAGTTGAATGGTCAATGCAACAAACTTTCCATAATCTAGGTACCCATTCTTTTGTGCACCTACCTGCCAATGTTAACATGGTTAGAAAACATGTATGTCCATGAAGACACCCATTTTCATATACTAACCCTATTAGGGACATCCATTTAGTTTATTTACGGTAATAAATCCACAGTGCCCGATACATTTTTCTTTGTTTCCCCAGATGCTCACAACTTTTTCTCATTTCATGAATACCCTTGATCAATCTCTGAATGTCAAATTTCCCCCCTCTTTTTCTCTTTCATGAGCTAACCAAGTGTATGCCATTTCGGGAAACAATGAAAACTCTCACTCATTTCATGAATACCCTTGATCAATCCTTGAATGTCAAATTCCCCCCCCCCCCCCCCCCTCTTTTTCTCTTTCATGAGCTAACCAAGTGTATGCCATTTCGTTTCAATCATATGGTCATTAGGCTTTATGACCTTGAATATGCACGAAATTTCAAGAGGAGCACACTTCTTACATCTTCCATGAGGTGCTGGATTTCGGTCTCCGTTAGTTGAGAACCAAACTTGCGCAAGCCCATCATGAATTCATCGAAACTCAGGTATCCTCTATTTTGGGTGTCCATCGTCATGAACATGGTCTTGATCGTCTCAACTTCGTCGCCAGACAAGAACTCGGCAATAACCTGTGTCATGTCACATCCAATTCTGTCGGACACATTGAAAAGACGCCTCTTACACGAATAAAAAGAAGAAGAAGAGGCCTGCAAGGGGCTAAAACTACTGGCATTACCCTTAATGCTTTCTTTCTTAGCTTGTTCATGGCCGAGAATTGCCTTAGTCTTGACCGAACCGTCTCACCGAGTGAAGTCTCAGGGGCTTGTTTCATGTTCTGCAGCCATGGATGATCTAGCAGCAAGATCCAGCCAACATATATGTAAAATCAGCAATATAAATTTTTATTATAACTCAAGCTACAAGAGTGCAGCTTCCAACAAACAAGGTTGTAAAGGCTGTGGATATATGTATGATATGATATGATATGATATGATATGATATGTATGAAGACCTAGAACTTGTTGAGGAGAGAGCCTCTTGCGGGGGTCAGGTTCAAGCATCTGGCGGACCAATGACTTTGCCTTGTCAGAGATTTTTGGCCACGGCTCTGCACTGAAGTTTAGAACGCTTCGAAGGATGGCTTGTGCCACCCCTTGCTCCGTCTCTGATCAAAACGAAACAACAAAATTCCATGATTCTAATGATGATGATGATGAGAATTGCAGGTTCACTTCCCTTTTCACTCATGTAAAGATCAAGCAGCATTATATTGTTTCTAGTACTATACCAAACTTCAAGTTAGACTAGACTGCTATAATAGACATGTTGGGTCAAATCTTCATGCATGTCTCCCGTCAGACTGATCTTCAATCTACAGTACTCTTGCCTTTACATGGCACGATTAAAACTAAACTATGAGAGAGATGGGGGACTCGCATGTTTCTTCAAATCACCTGCCCAGAATGGTGGCAATCCGGATAGCAAAATGAAGAGGATGACACCTGCACTCCATATGTCTACTTCTGGGCCATAATTCCGCTTCAGAATCTCTGGAGCCATATAGTATGGGCTTCCCACAATCTCAGAAAACTTCTCTCCTGGTGCCAACAAAACAAACCACAGTCACGGACAACACCACCATCATTGGAGGAGTCATGTCACTCTTCCCAGGGATACCCCTGAAATAAAATAGGCTACAACATCACATGTCACATGTGGATACCTACCTGGCTTAAAGAAAACCGAGAGGCCAAAGTCAATGGCTTTGAGGGGCGAATTCTCTCGTTTGTTCGCAAACAAGAAGTTCTCGGGCTTCAAGTCTCGATGCATGACACCATTCTTGTGGCAAGCCTGCAAGAAGAGATGTGAAGCTTCTCAGAAAGAAGGGGCCAGAACTGTATGCAATAATAGGGAATGGCAAAGAAGAAGAAGAAGAAGATGATGATAATGATGATGGTGGTGTTTACTTGTACAACTTCCACAATGGTGCGAGTGATGGAGGCGGCGGCCCGTTCGTTGTAATGGCCACGAGCGACGATACGATCGAAGAGCTCTCCTCCCTCGCAAAACTCCATGACAAGGTGGACTGCGTTGTCATCCTCGTACAAGCCCTTGAGAGAGATGATATTCGGGTGAGGAGGCAATTGGTGCATGATAATAGCCTCCCGCCGGACATCTTCAATGTCCACAGCTGTCCTAAGCTTGCGCTTGGAGATGGATTTGCAAGCGAAGACCTCCTTGGACGCGCGATCCGTGCAGAGGTAAGTGATTCCGAATTCACCGCGCCCCAATTCTTTCCCCAGCACGTATTTCTCAAGGATGTTGTCCTGCACTTGGATGGATAATGTCTGCCACAGGTGGCCCAGCACCGACAGCTGCAGGGTGCCTGCCGTGTGAAGCGCGCTTATCTCGTATGGATTGGGTCGCTGTTGTTTCGGGCCTCGTGGACCAGCAGGAGGGCTTGCGCAGCAATTCCCCATTATGCTTCTATGTATGTATGTATGTATGTATATATGTATGTATGTATGGATATGGTGGCCGTGGAATTGCAGAAGATAAGATATAAGGGAGGCTGCTAGAAGACAGTGGTAAAAACTCCAAACAACACACGTCAGACCCAAACAGACAGAGAGGGAGAGAAAGAGAGAACTCTGTTCAGTCGGGGGGGGGGGGGGGGGGGGGCTATGGCGTTCGTGTTTTTGTGTCTTCTTTCTTTTTCTTTGATCTGTTGTTGCAGAAGAGAGACAGGAACGAGCATGCAGAGACGTGTGAGAGTCGGTCGGTCGGTCGGTCAGACAGACCGACAGACAGCTATGGCCTCCGTCTCTGACCCTTCTATCCGTCGTCGATCCATCGGAGCTTCGTCCATTTCTCTCTCTCTCTCTCTTCTCTCTCTCTCTCTGTGTATGTGCTCCGTCCGTCCGTCTGTTTAAGTCGAAGCGTCAAATGTTCCCGTTGACTGATCACCCTCTCTCTCTCTCTCCACAACCTCTGCACGTGTGAGATTATCCACGTGTGCCGACCCGCTCCTCACTGATTGATTGAGAGTACACTTTGACCCGTCTACCCCCCCCCCCCCCAATCATCATATGTATCAATGTATGTATGTATGTATGTACACGTATACCATCATCACTCATTTGGTCATTGGTTTTTGTTGTTTTCTTTCAAGTTGGGTTCTCTTCTTCTTTGCATTTAACATACATAGTTGACTTGACTACTCTTAGTGTGTTGTTGTTGGCGTTGCTGTGAATTTCTACACACACTTCGTATGTATGTATGTATGTATGTATGTATGTATGTATGTATGTATGTATGTATGCCTCCTGCCCCTATTGGCTTCCCTCTCATTCATCCTCTCGAGACACACACGTCGTCATTGCCATTTACGCATCACATGCCTATGCCATCACATTCAACAAATTTTCTTGAACAATACCCTTGTACATCAATATATTATGGGATTCTTGAGGATTTGAGACAACGATGGTAATCAACACTCGTTTTACCCTTCGTGAGCGTAAGATACCGCTTTGGAGATTTTTCGAGGATGGGTCTTGTTGCTACTAATCCTGTATACAAAAAACCTTGAAGTCAGCTCGAACCTAAGGATTCTTTAATTCGATCTACCCCTATTAGCCAAAACCAAAAAGGTTGATGGATATATGTTGCAATGATGTGCGGCATATTATGCAAAAGTTATTTGGTTTGGTTGAAACTACGAGTGTTGAAGGCATTAGAAGAAGTTGGTGTTGCCTCTTACAGGACATCCATTTCCCTTGTTGTAATGTCTAAATGGGAATCATTGTTTTACAATATGGGTGTCTTGTTTCATGAAGGGGCTACCAAAACATATCTCCAATTATGTTTAGAGTAATCAACAATATCCCTCTTATTTTCAACAATATATCATTGGTAACAAAATAGTGGCCATAATGTAAATTTTAGGGTACTTAAATTATGAAGTACTTAATACTTAAAACTTTAGGGTACTTAAGTTTTTGGTATGGATGACATCCATCCACCCATACTTGTAAATTGTAATCATGATTTTGTCTCATTGGCTGATTTTGGCCTCGAGACCCGCTTTTAGCGAGGATCTAAATCCAATTTTCTCGTTCCAACGGTTAAGATGCTTAATTAACATTCTTTTATTTTATTATCTTAATCTTCTTGTTTATTATCTTACTAGGCGTGCAATCTAATGAGAACATGTAACGTATTCATCACAATGCTTATTATAAAGAGCTGAATTCGAGGAGAAACTAACCATAGCTTTTTGGGATTGTGCCCTTTTAAGAAGAGTATATTTTGATATTTTCGAGAATACTAAATGGGTACATGTCATATTACCCTTTCCTTTGTTTTACAAATCCAAGTAGATTTGGCCATTTGTACTTGGCATGCACAAGGACGATAGGGAAAATTAACTCAATATCTATCGGTTACATCTATACATACTCATCAATAGTGAACGTGCTTCTCACTCTTTGGCTTTCCCATTGTTTCTGCATGGAGTCAAAACTAGGTTGTGGACAATGAAGACTCTTCGCAATCAACAAACTTTTGGATAATCATAGCTTTTGATCCTATATCAACTACGAATTACTTTTCTATGCAACGATCTAAAACAATCCCTTGATGTTTTCTATCTCATGACAAATTATGTGAACTTTACAAAAAAATTGTGGTGAAATTGTTATACAACCTATCATCTCATTTAAAAGTCCATTAGTATCTTACCTTTCACAACATCATTGGCATGGTTCTAGAACCCATTTAAAATTATAGCATCCTTGTAGTACAAAAACAAGACCATTTATTTGCCAACCTCTTTCATGAACAATGAAACATAGATTAATAGCTTTCAAAGATTGTGTCGAATTCCATTCCAAGCTTGTGGCCTTCCTTGCTCGTCATATAAAGCCATTTTCAACTTCCATGCAATGTTTATGTATTTCTACACCAAATAATAATATTATCGTTATGTGACATGTAAGTCCGTTCAATAAAAATACATCAAGAAATGTAATTCTCACATCGATACTAGAGAGAGGAGACGAAGGATGTAACCCCCAATAATAGTTCGATATTATCCAATGACCAAACACTTCATCAAAACTAGAAACTTGGCAATGACATAAACAAGGGCATTGTAGAGGCATATCAAAGACATGCACTCGCCTATCCATGGATTTGGGTGGCAAAGTGTGGGATGGGAATGTACATCTCTAGATCATTGCATGTGTAGGCAAATATACACCATGAAAATATTAAGGGCTATAAATGTTTTCCATTCTTTAAGCTTTGATTATCTAAGTTGTTGTCTTTTGCTCTCCTATATGGCAACTTTGGACATTATAGGCCTTTTCTACCTTAACAAAGGCTTGGTCCTTGGATATAATCAAGTTCTAGACCTCATTTGATCGTTGTGTAGTTTCGAATGGATATTTCGTCTCATTATACTTGAGCTCAATGCCCAACTATGCGTAAAAGTTGCCTCTCAAGGAGAGTATGTTTCTCAATTTTTTCAAGCATAACATGAATTAGATTATATGATTCATTATCATTAGAGCCAACCAGTACGTAGTAAAGGTTCAAATATTTTGCTTGGGAAAACGTTCTCATGCCAACAATGTTATTTGCTGCCAGCACGCATCTTCTGCACCCCATTCATTCGTTATTTCTCATCATTTTAAAATTGTTGCGCGTTCTGGTGGCGGATGTATTCCCAAGACCTGATTAGAGGGTCCTTCCAATGAGAACCTTGCATCGCTAGTCAGCGTTTTGTGAACCTCTCCATATATAACTCTTGGCCTATTGCACATCATTGGTGTATCGGTTAACAAATCAAGCAGTGGAATTGTGTCGCCATAGTAAGACAATATATACTGATTTAGAGAAATCAACTGCTATTCAGAGAGCTCTGCTTTTTTGAGTTCATATGCTAAATGAACAGCAGCAGGGGGGTCTGTATATTGTCCTGAAGGATTTCCCCCTAACTATACGCACGGCTTTGTCAGGGATGTCATTTCTCCACACAAACACCAGTAGGAACAAAAAATAAGGCCGCTTGTTAAATGACAAGGCCCCTGACAAAAAAGTCCTCTACAAGATTCAGCAACCCACCTTGTGGACGCTACTACTTGCCTTAATCATCAGAGTTGTCATAAAGAATCTCAATGCTATCATAGGTAACAGAGCTGATATAGCAGCTTCAATGAGCAAGCGTCCCCAAGTATGTTACAAAACTAAGAATGGATACAACAAGGAAAACATGTTAATCTCCCTTATTTCTCTCTCTGAACTCTTCACCTTCAAGGACTGGTTTAGCAGTTTTCACATGTTTATTGCTGGCTGAGTAAGTTTTTTTCCACATCATCCGTGCTTCACCTCAGGCCTTATTTATAGAATGAAGCCCCTCACTTCTGCATTACAAAATTTCAACCTGTAACTCCAGCTGAATATTGCCACCTACTAAACTGTCCAAAGTATGTGTGATCCATCTTAGATCAAAGGTCATTTGCACAGCAACTAATTCTCTTCAAAAACTTTATTACGCAATGCAGCAATCACACACTGGCTTATGGATCATGGATTAGATTAGATGCCAATACGCTTTCTCATAACAATACGTATATACGTAAAGGAAATACATGAGCAACATGCAAACCTCAGAGGTATGTTCATTCTTTTCACCAACTATAATGTGTGCCTTCTTCAACATTGAATATGTAAGTTATGCAGCAAGAGCAGTGATTGGGCTCTTAAATGTTTCACCATCCCAGAGGTGGAAAAAACTCATATTATTTGCTCTGCGAGGAGGTGTATTGTGTTTGAAAATGTTTATTTTTCCTTGAGATCATCTGTGTAATCCCATGATTGATGACAACTGAGCTCCTCACTACACATGCTTCACTGTAGTAGGGAGGGTCATCCCCAGAATAATGCAAATTTATCTGCATATATTAATATCCAAATTCTTGCATGTACATATATATATTTCGCATACAAACATATGCAGCACCACACTTTCCATCCAACTGAACTGATTGCTCAAACGCCCATTCGCCAAGGGTCACATTCCTCCATTTTCTACAAGAACCCAATATACTGCGGAATACTGGGAGGTGGCCAGAATGGGACGCCTTGTAAAGCAAAGTTTTTACCTTGTCAAAGTGTCCTGCACGACCAAAGAGGTCAATCATACATGTGTGGTGTTCTATTGTTGGAGCAAGACAATAGACAGAACACATTTCATCAAATAGTATTTCTCCCTCCTTCAGTAGGCCTGCATGATTACATGCATTCAGCATAACAACAAAGGTAACAGAATTTGGCACAATACCTTCGGTTATCATTCTGCTATACAAGTTCAAAACCACATTAGCTTGTCCTAATTGGCTATATCCAGCAATCAGAGAACTCCAGGATACAACACTCCACTCTGGAAGCTTCTCAAACACTTCTTGTGCTTTATCCATTGCACCACACTTGGAATACATGTCCACAAGTGCATTTCTAAGCACAATGTCCTTTTCGAATAGCCCCTTCTTTCTCACATCTGCATCAATATCTTTACCAATTTCTAAAGACCCCAAAATACCACAAGCTTTCAAAATGCAAATATATGTTACTACATCTGGACAAATGTCATCATTTTGCATTTGTCTAAAGCATTTTAGGGCTTCATCACCAAGTCCACTTTGGGCATATGCAGTGATAATGGCATTCCAACTAACAACATCCCACACTGGAAGCTGCTGAAACACTTCTAGTGCTTTCTGCAATGCACCACACATGGAATACATGTTTATCAATGCAGTTCCGAGCACAACATCTTTCTCCAATAAACCTAGCTTTCTAACCTCAGTATGGATATCTTCCCCAATCTCTAGGGACCCTACAATGGCACACGCTTTCAAAATGCAAATATAAGTTATGACATCTGGACAGACTCTTGCTCGTTTCATTTTTCGAAAGCATTTCAAGGCTTCATGGCCGAGTCCGTTATGGACAAATCCAGAAATCATAGCATTCCAGCAAACAACATTGCGCTTTGGGAGTTGCCCAAATACTTCTCGTGCTTTCTCCATTGCACCACATTTTGAATACATGTCCAGTAACGCAGTGCCAAGCACGATGTCTTTCAGCAATAAACCCTGCTTTTTTACCTCGGCCTCTATATCTTCTCCAACCTTGAGAGAACCCACAATGCTACAAGCTTTGAGAATACATATGTAGGTTACTGCATCCGGACGAACTCCTGCATTTTGCATCTGGATGAAACATTTCAACACTTCATCCCCCAACCCATTCTGGGCATATCCAGTAATCAGGGCATTCCAAGTCACAACATCCCGTATTGGAAGATGCTCAAAAACTTCTCGTGCTTTCTCTAATGCACCACACTTACAGTACATGTCCACCAATGTATTGCCGAGAACAACATCTTTCTGCAATAACCCTTTTTTTCTGACCTCAGCATCTATACTTTCCCCAATCTCTATAGACCCCACAAGGGTGCAAGCCTTCAGAACACAAATATAAGTTATCTCATTCGGACAGATTCCTGCAACTTTCATTTCTGTGAAACATTTTAATGCTTCATCCCCAAGTCCATTTTGAGCATATCCAGCAATGAGGGCACTCCAAGTCACAACATTTGGCTTAGGGATCTGGCCAAATACTTCTTTTGCTTTGTCCAATGCACCACATTTTGAATACATGTCCACCAATGCAGTTCCTAGCACAACATCTTTCTCCACTAAACCTTGCTTTCTAACCTCAGCATCTATACTTTTCCCAATCTCTAGACATCCCACAACACCACAAGCTTTCAGGACACAAATGTAGGTTACCGCATTCGGACGAACTCGGGCATTCTGCATGTCTTGGAAACATTTCAATGCTTCAGCACCCAGCCCGTTTTGGGCATATCCAGCAATGAGGGCACTCCAAGACACAACATCACACATTGGAAGTTGCTCAAATACTTCTCGTGCTTCCACCATTGCACCACATTTGGCATATGTTGTAATCAGGGCAGTGGAAACATAGACATATTTTGTGATCAAGTTTTTCTCGAGAATATTGGCATGTAGCCTTCGTGCTTTCTGCAGATTCTTTTCTTTCTGGCACGATTTTATCAAATTCAAGAGTGTAACTTGATCCTGAAACTGCAGGTCCTCATTCACAGACTTATCCAGAGGTGAAGGAGATGGGAGTACCATGATCCGTGGTGAATTCATGCGGACCACAAAGGGCCTCTGATCATCTGCATAGATGGCTCAAGTCCATTGGTTCGTTACATGTTGTCCCCTTCCTCCAACATCGGATGAGGGTTGGGGGGTTCGAGTGCTCCATCGATTCCTTCTACGTACCCGTCCCTCCGTCTCCATGGCAAAATAAGAATCGACACTGATGTCAAATTGAAACCACGAAAGCCTATTTCATGTGTATGTCACTACTCATTGTCCGAAGAATTCTAACGAGAGATTAAGAAACGCCATAACAGTAGTATGTATGTAGTTACTCCTATAGAAGAGCAGGGGCAGCAGCGTTAACAAAACAAAACAGAAGAAAACAAAAGAAACAAATTTGGAAGGCTCATTTCAGAACAAAAAGAAAACACACTACACTACATACAACAAGACCTTATCTCATTCTCACTTTAGACGGACGGAAGACAAGAAGAAGATCACAAATATTCCTTGTACTGAACCATAAAACGGAGTGAACTCTAAATAAGAAAACTACAAGTAGAGACATTCAGGGCTCGTGCAAAGGAAAGTTTGTGTCCCTCCCATAGACATCTTTCTCGCAAGGAAATCGTGTCCTTTCACGATCTGCCGTCTAGCGTTCTCGAAATGAGTGTCCCATGTTCTCTAATGATACCCCACAAAAGCTTGCAAGTGGATATATTGTATGTGTACATGAAATCGAACAAACATAAAAGAAAAACTAAGGCCATGAGTACGCACAATTCAATGAATCATCATGTGCTAAGTTTATCAAGAACATTATGCTTATTTGCACTAAGTGTGCCTTAACAGAATGATATTGGTTTCAACTCTTCAGTTTGTGGAAGTAATTTGTAAGACCCTACTTGTAATAGGAATGTTTTAATGTTCATAATCTCAAACCAAAATTATGGCAAATGTTATATATATTGAACATAAAGCCTATCGTTCTCACAATATTAGAATACATACTTTACATATGCGCCATCATATTTTCCTTCACATTACTCTTGTAATGTCTTTGCTCACATTGTTTTGGTTTGAAATAATACAAATTCACCTCAATGGCAAACAATATAACAAATGGATTGAGGCTTGGCATGGTGCACCTGGGAGTGTATGCATAATTTGAACACACCATCCAACAATCCCCATAATTTGGAGACAATATAGATCACATGCCTTGCATTACAAAAGTAGCGGAAGATGATAAAGCTCTATGAGAATAGAAATATTTCTGCACTTAATATTTACGGTAGTAGGACAAATTTTGATAGTTAATCTTGATAATAAAAACCACACGATGCACTTGACCATGAAAAATGATAACCTACATTAATGATTTTCAATAAAGGTTTATCCACATTCCCACAAATAGCACAACAAAAAGAGGTGAAACAACATCGATAAGGCTTCCAATAGATACCACAATCATTCTTACTATTTACATGATCACTTAAGAACCGAATTATTATCAACCACATCTTCATTTTGTCTTTTCATAATGTAAATTTCTAGCAAACCAATTCCCTATGAATATTGTAAAATGTTTTTTATTTCCATTTTCCACACGAAAAGCCTTTAGCTTAAACATATAAAAAAGCGTTGAAGGCTTCATGTCTCCGATTTCATTCCTATGCTTAAGAGAGTTTACAAAGCAACATCTCCATTGTCCACATACATTTACTACATACACACTGATCGGGATTTTAAAATTTTGGGCTTTCAGAATCTACCTTGTACATAATATTCATTGATTTTCTAACTTGTGCATCTTAGCGATATGATTTTGAGAGACAATATACAATAATAGGATATTCATTCAGCTGACCACTAAACATGTTGATGGCATTTCATTCAGCAGTTAATTTTGATATTTTTATCCACTTGCACCATTTTGTAATTGAAGCATGCATACATACAAGACGAATTTTAATTGACATTTCACTGACGTGAAAAACAGAAAGATGCATCTCTCCATGTGAGCGAAAGCAATAAAGCATCATATTATGATGAAATGCTATGAGCAAAGCATACAACTTTTAGTAGTATGTATTGTAATCCTGAGATGGTCTGTATAGCTGACTCATTCTGTGGAGTTCTCTTCTGCAGGTTTTCTTCTATATTCAGGTTTCAGCTCATACTTGCCTTGATTAGGTCCTCTCTTATTGTAATTACAGAGGTCAACCATGACTTCCTTCAAGAATGCCTGCCAGTTATGAAAACCATGACATGGAATTAGTTAAAAGGTAGACGCAGACATTAGTCTAACACCATGGGAGTTACATCAGTGCCACCACATCATACCTCCGGTTGTTCCGTCTTAGCCACCAATTTCTTGAGTGTCCAATATGATTGTTCCTCAAAGTGCTTGAAAAGCAAATCTTCAAGGACACTGCGCTCGATCCTTGTCCTCTTCATGTCGGAAGCTTTTGCCGCTGCAGCCTTCTTCTGTTTGAACAGTGGAAAAAAACACAAGCTCAAGTGAGTCACTTCCTGACAGAGAAACTACAAGGCAATTTTTGGCCTTTCAGCCTGCTGCTGCTATAGGATATGTATTTGGACCCAACGATGGTCCCCAATCATATTGCCTTTGGAATGCAAAATGAGAAACCTTGTACCACACTCTCCTAGTGAGTATCATAATTTCTGTGAAATACTCTTTTAAACAGGAAATTCCAATTTGTGTCTTTAGGGTGGAAATGCTGATCCATCTCTTTCAAAGATTCACATAAACAAAGATAGACTATCGCAAATGGGGGTCAACTGACCCTTTCATATGTGGTTCTTGGGTGGAGTGGACGAAGTTATACAGAGGAGTTGCTCTGAATCTTATATCAGAGTTGTAATGGGTTATCTGAATTACCAGAAATCTTTAAAACTTGATTACATAAGGAAATGGAGCATAATATCTTCAAATTTTTTACCACAGGTCATATCCTTCTGTATGGTAAGAATCAGCCGCATCCAGGTTGGGCAGTGCTCCCATATCCAAAGATCTTAGCAAGGTTAATTCTGGTTGGTTCAGATATTTATAATCATCATAGCATAGTAGTCCATATAGCCAGCTTCTTTTTTCTACCAATCTCGCATTTATTTCTTATGGTTTGACTTGATTTCTTATGGTGACTTGCAAAATTCTTTATAATCATCTTGAGGATGACTTTGAGTAAGGATCCCTAAAGATGAAGTATCTATTTCATAAAGAAAATAATTGACTGAGGAGCATACCTAGAGGACACTATACTCATACTATACTATATGCTTATGATGTTATGTTGATTTTTACTCTATTGAAGGAAAATATATGTCATTGATATTTTAAAATGAGGGGGATGAGTAACACAGGATTAGGACCAGAATTCTAATTGTAAGCAGAAAGGAAAGCATACAAAACGATCCTAAACGTACCTACGAGTAACATCCATAGGACCTCAATTCTCCTTAAACCAGGCTGCATGCCTTAGTGCCCTTGGACGACAATACCTGTGGACAAAAGATGTGGCTATTCGATACATTTGTAACACCAACTCCTCTCTTGGGTGGAAACCAGGGTAAAAAGCCTTCTTAGGGCATAAACCTGGAGACAATGGAAGAGCCACTTAGCCTCGGTGATTGCAAAACCCAATGATATGATTTGGACTGAGATGGGAGCAGCAACAATGGTGACCAAGGTACTATTCCATTCAGAAACTTGTGTTTGATGAATTTGGGAGCGCCCATAGCATACCTATTCAAAATCATGTGAAGAGAGCTCGCACTAGGCCCGTACTATTTCAGATGGAAACGAGATATCTCTTCGAAAGGTTTCTCATTCCTAGTTTTGAAATTTATTCTCCAATTATTTGAAGGCTCTCATCTCCAGCTCCGAATCATTGATTTAACTTTATAATTTATACGAGCTATGTTAGCATTTTATTTTAATAGTCTAGTAAATTTCTCTAGATTTACATAGGAAGTGTACCTTGGCCACATATGTTGGACCAATAGCCACAGGATGAGGCCTTATATAGCCTCCATGATCATTTTCAAGCACCTGCAAAAGGGAAACGTGATTTCCATCACTGGGGCAGTCGCAAGCCAGGGATGTCATTCTAAAAAAATCATCATTTTAAATGAGACTTACCTGTACAGTTCTTGTCTTCATTTTTGACTTGTCAGTTCTCTCTCTGCAGAGTTTTCGGTACTCATCACTTGCAAAAGTGTTGGGTTTCATATCAAATTTGTGCTCCACCTTCCCTTCAACAGCTAGCCTCCCTAATAGATAAAAGAGTCAACAATATTCAGAAATAGCCTCTGATAAAATGGTGCACAAGGATGTGATCATTAATAGCTCACAAATCTTTACATGCAGACTTTAGTTAGCTTCCAAATTTTATTTCACTTTGTGGACCACGCATAAGATTTAATCAAAACAAAACTACCTTGGGAGGTCTCAGAAAAAGCATACATAGGTACAAGATCTTTGGTAGAATCAAGGAGGTAAAGCCTGCGTGCCATGATCCCATTGGTTTCTTTTTCCATCAACTCCAAGCTAAAGAATATCGAAAGAAATATCCAGTGTTAACATTATATAATCTGCAGGGGGGGGGGGGGGATCAAAGCTTTCTTTCTCTTTGATCCGTTAATGTGATCATGTCTACAGCTGACCGAACACAGAGCACGAAATATATATCTTTTCTCGGCACGAAATCAATGCTTAGTAAACTAGCAGATAACAACAAACAAACAACATGCGCGGATAGATATCATCTAAAATCTCAAGAGTTGTGATGGCAGAAGAGAAATGGGAGGGGGTAGGTGGTCCGATAATAGGTAATAACCTGAAGTGTCGATTCTCCCCGTCGGGCTTCGTGGGATCGAGAGTAAGGACAAGTTTGCCAAGATGGCTGCTGCTGCTGCTGCTGCTACTGCTGCTAGATGACGACGATGATGATTCACCTCCTCCTGCTGCCATTGCCATATGATCTGGGACCAGGATATTATGATTATGATTATGATTATGATTATGATTATTCATCTGTTGCTGCGTGGTGGCGCTGAGCCATGCGTGGGAGACCCTTGGGGGCAGCTTGAGCAGCCAGAGAGCACGCTCCGCACGACATGCGTCCAGCTGCTGCTGCTGCTGCTGCTGAGACATGACGGATGATGCAGGCCCTCCTCCTCCTCCTCCTCCTCCCTTCTTCTTACTCCATATATTACTTTCCTGCTTCTGATGCTGCGCCTGCACCACTAGGGTAAGGCTATCCATATCCACCCCAGTAGCAGCAGTAGCGGCAGTAGGAATCATCTTCGCCGCCATATTCTGACGTCGACGTCGTTGCTGTCACGTCACTTATGGATATGAATGGAGGTGTTCCTGCGAATGCATGCATGTGCTCTTCTTTCTCTTTCTCCGCTAAAGCTTAGCTCTAGATTTGGACGGAAATATGTATTCGAAAATCTTTGTTACGCATGAAAGCAATATCATTTGTTCAAGGGAAAAGTACCAAGGTACCCCTGGAAGTTCGTCTATTTACAAGAATGCCCCTGGAAGTTCCAAATTCACCAAACTACCCCTATGTCCAAAAAAATACACTTTATAAAGTAATTATACACTCAAATCTACAAGCCCTATTTACCAAAATATCCTTAAAACACACATTTCTTTACTTAAGAGATTCTTTGGGTCCTTTGTACTTACTTTATAAAGTGTATTTTTTTGGACATAGGTGTAGTTTGGTAAATTTGGAACTTCCAGGGACATTCTGGTAAATAGGCGAATTTCTAGGGGTATCTTGGTACTTTTCCCTATTATTAACCTATTCTTGCAGTATGGGTTCACAATGCATAGTAGGAAGTCGAGATGGTGATTGCATGTGCCTCCTTGGACACACCTAAGAGTTCCTTCACCCCAAGGTACCTTTTTGGCCAAACAACTTAGGGCACTTCATTTCTTCATCTATGTATATCAAAGATGACTTTGAAATTGGTTAAATATGTGCTGCTATGTCAAAGGTATGATATATACATCACAAATATATGCATCCATATAGTCATCACAAAGGCATTGTCACATCTAAGAAAGGTTGTGATAAACCTAAAACATGGGGGTCTTGAAACGAACCCAAAACACGGTGGAGAGAAGATATATCAAGCCAAAATTATGATTAATTATGATTAACACTTAATCATAACTATAAGAAGGTTTTATTACAAGCTCCTTGGAGCTAACTAAGATTAAGGAGAGAGTAAGTAAATTAGGAAATCGAGGAATGAACCAAAATGGGGAGAAGCTCCTCCATATATAGTCTAAGGGTGGTTGTTGAGTTACCCTATTCGTTATGCCAAGAGGTGACCATTGGGGTTAGACTAGCCGTGGAGCAATCCCAAGTGGGATTGCCTGTTGGGATAGGGTTGTCCCATCCCATGGTGGATCTAGGACTAGGACTAGGTCCCTTCTTGGGTTGGGATTGGTGGCTGCATGGGACTGTCCCAACCCAAACCCCGCTTGGGACAATTGGGACTACATGGCTTGATCCCAACCTTGCTTGTTCCTTCTCATGCTCGTGCCAATGCTTGTGCCAACCTTGATTGGTACTCCATGGCTTTGTGTTGTCTCATTTTGGGGTGCCATGGATGTTGATAGTGCCATTCTTGGATTGTAACTTTTGGAATAAGATTGTTACATTGTGTGCATCCCTATCTCTCTCTTTCTCTCACTTTGTCTCCTCGATCTTGCTTTAACTTGTTAACTTGGTGATCATCTTAACATAGATGTTGTTCATTGTTTCCGCATTGACGGTCTCAAACTCCAACAATGGTTCCCTCATGACTCACTTTGGGGCTGATTTCGGGTTGGCCTTATTTAGGGACACCACAAAGGTATTGTAAAAAGTTCTTTAAGCACATAAAAGCTCTATTTTGTTTGCATCACAAAACCCTTAAAATCATAAATTGAAATTTGACATATTTGCTTTAGAGAATATTTGCAATATTCACGAAAAATAAACCAATCGTTTTGATGCATTTTTTAAATAAAAAACCAAGATAAATGCAAAAAAAGAAGAAAAAATTAGCTTTAAATAGTCAAACATACAAATGCAGCGAATATTTCTGTATGTATTTGCGCTTGAATTGATTCGTGAAAAATACAAATGCGAACATTTCAATCTATGCTTAAAATAGTGTTTCTAGTGTGTGGTTTCCAACATCAAGGCACAGGTCCAAGTCTAAGGAAGAGAGTGACTACACATTCATACGCTAAAAAAAATCCTAACTCAACAAGTTCACAACTTTGGTTTCATCATGCACATGATGAAAAAAATAAGTCACTTGATTATATGCAAGTTTTGTAGTTATAAATGATTATGTCTCTCTGTATACACATGGCAATCAACGCATATACGTAGAGGATCTAGTTGTGTCCCGATGACACTACTCTGCAATAATCAAAACAGAAAAACTATGCAAAATATTCCTCCTTCAACATCCATCAAACACATGTTTGGTGTGGCTTATTGTCCCAACAAGACTGCTCAAAAATAATCAAAACGAAAAACCTTCGCAATAATATAATCCTCTTTAACCATCCATCAAATGAGTAGTGCTGCTTGTATCTATCAAAACTGCACACCACCTAAATTAAAGTAGAGGCAGGTTATACCTTCAGGCTTCAACATACATTTAGGGATTCAATCTTCTTAAATGTCAAAGATTCACAATGGCATTGGGAGCAATGAACCCCGTAAGTAAATGTTTGATATCCTCCAAGACCAACATACATTTAGGGATTCAATCTTCTTAAATGTCAAAGATTCACAATGGCATTGGGAGCAATGAAACCCGTAAGTAAATGTTTGATATCCTCCGAGACTTGGTTTCCCATGATTGTACAATAGGGGTGATACTTTAGCAGGATTGGATCACCTTAGCATCAAGGACATTAGGGGCATTCCATGAAGATCATTATTGTCTTCGGGGACTGGCTGCAAGTAAACTTTTTTCATATTTTCCAAGAAGGAACATTGGTGCCATCAAGTTCGACAAGACATAAAGTAAGTAAGGTTTGATACATTTAAAAGATTTGTTTACCCAAGGGCTGATACACGACATGTGTATAGGTTTCAAAGACGGATACAATGCAGTTCAGTGGATGTCAGATAATGATGTCACAAACTCAGTTTCTTCCTTGCAAGCTCAGCTTGATATTTGGCAGGTACGCCCTCTTTTTCAAGCTCTTTCAGCTTCCTCTGTTTTATAGCATCAAGGATTTCTAGCTCAGCTTTGCTCCTCAACCTAATCTTCTCCCCAAACTCTAGCTCTTCTCTTCTTTCTCGTGCTTTATCTTCCTTATGCTTCTGTATCTGCCGCAAAATCTCGTCCTTGTTCTGCAGATTCCGAACCCGCACTTTCTCTTCCTCTTCCTTGATATGCTTGATGGACTCTTGTTGCTCTCTCATCACTCTGTAGAACTCTGACTGTTCATGTTTAGCTTGATCAGCTTGTCGTTTCATCTTCAGCATCTTCTGTTCCTCGCGAGCTTGGAGTATCTCATCCTGCATTTTCTTTAGTTTCTCTGCCTCTGCCTTCTCTTTCACTCTCCATTCTCTCTCAAGTGCCTCTTGGACTCGTTGAGCTCGTAGCTCATCCATCTGAGCTTGCTTGTCCTGAGCTTTCTCTTGCATTGCACGCAACCTTGCTGTCTCCATCTCTCTGAACTTCCTCTGCTTTTCTTGTTCCTCGTGGTATTCCTGCTCCTTGAGGTCTTTCATATATACATAAAGGTTGATTTTCTCTGTCTCTTCTTTGTCCAGCTCAACAAGATGCTTCTTGTACTGAATTTGGTCTTCATTGTACTTTTTTATTTCGGACAGTAGCTTTTGCCCATCTTCATATTTCTTCTGTGCAGCTTTGAGGTCTTCTTGCCTCTGCTTCTCTAGTTCTTTCAGCATCCGCTTTCCCTCAAGTTCCTTCATCTCATCTGCAATCTGTCGTTGAGCTCCAGCTTCCTAAAAGCACAGAATAATAAAACACTATTAGGATAGTGTTTTCAGGGGGTCAAATTGAATGTATAATGATATACTAACTGCTATCTGTTGCCTTAACACCATAGCCCCTTCCATTCTGCTCTTGAATCTTTCTTCTTCATGCTTCTGCTGCCTTTCATCGTCTTTTTTGGCGTTTACCATCATAATGGCAAACATTTTATCATTATAGTTCTTCTCCTCTGCAATTTTTTCTTCCTACAGTCAATGAAATTGATCATGTAACAGTTCTTGAAGGGCAATGCAATTTAATGAGCCCACAAGGGTTTCTCCATCACATACCTTTTCATGTTTTTGGCCATCTCTAACTGTTGCTGTCCTTGCATAGAGCATCATGGAGTTCATTTTCTTCACATCATCGATTTGTTCTTCCCAGACTTTGTTGGCTTTTGAAAGAATCCTATTATTCACATGCAGAATCATAATAAAAAACGTGCATTTTAAGAAGAATAATGTTGCTCCAACATTGACAGTCTTTGCACAAAACTAAAGTTTAATCGCAGAATATATGCAGACATGATATGGCCATTGAAGGTTCAACCTTAAAGAGTAATAAAATCGCATACAAGCTCATTAACAAATCAGAAAGCTAGCATAAGGGAATCAAAGGTCATAAAAACCAGCAATTTCCAGTAACATTTACATTATGCTCTAATCTACTTCAGAAAATATTAGACATATACGATATACCATATATCATCTGCAGGATTCAACAGTAATTCTTTCCATGTACCTCAACACACATGCACTATACGAACTAGGATCCATTAAAATGGAGAGGTTATGTTGTCGAAATTTGTCAGAAGGACTGTTGCCAAGTTTTTGTATGTGCATGTACATCTGAGACTAGCAACTCAACCAATCTTCTGATTATATAGTTGGATATGACTAGAATGATGATCATAAATTGTTATTCAATCTCTATTTAAGTATTTTCAAGAGTGAAGTTTTGATCCTCACAAGGCATCTTTTTCTTTTTTCAATCTTTCGCTTTCTGTGAGAGCACCAACTTTTTTTTTCCTATCAGCTTCCATCTACAAAAGCAGATTCTACTCATGTACTTGAGAACATCTTTTATGCACTTATATAGCATCATTCAGAGAAAAAAAATAAGCCTGCTCTGATTTGTGTTTGATTAAGAATTAGAAGATAATGACCAAGATGGTCCCATTCCTCTAAAGAAATACTAAATCCTTGAACATTTTAATCTACATAACAGAAAATGAGACTAATTACATACATGCATGCATGCATGCATGCATGTGTGTGTGTGTGTGTGTGTGTGCGTGTGGGTCATGAAATGTGATTTAAGGTGGCAAGCAAGGTTTTTGAGTCATGCAACCTGATCCAGGTGCAAAAAGTGATTTTGCCAACCACGCAGGGTTCTTGAGTCATGGAACACGATTTGGGATGCAAATAGGTTTTCTGGGTCGCTAAATCTGAATCAATTTGCAAACCGTGAATCAGTGACCCGAGCATGGTTCTCAAATCACTGAAGGGGATCTGGTCACCAGATTTGATTGGCACCAAATCTTGGTTTTGGAGTCACCAACCATGATTCAAGAAAGAAAGCAAGTTACTTGAGTGATGACATGTGACCTGGTCACAATAAGCTACTTGGGGTTAACGCGGAATTTTGGGGTCAACTTTGGTGTTTGGGACCCAGAGTCATGTTTGGGGGGGTCTCAAACACCGGTTGTAACATGAAGCATGATTGAAAATTTTGGATAAAATCCTGGGAAAATTGAATGGAAAAAATATCAAAAATCTACATCATAAAGCAACTATTTCCAATAATTGAAAGCGCTGTGAGGACGATGGGCTTCCTCATACCAATCTATATCCAACTTTCCAAAAAAGAAAGAGACATGTATGTATGCAGGCATACATGTATATATGTATGTATACAACAGACCTTCAACATCATGGCCTTGCGTTGATTTGCAATAGCAGAATTCCTCATCCTTTCATCATACTGCTCTTTCCGTTTCCTAGCTATATCTGCTTCTGTCAAAATTTGGGAAGAGCTCTGCCAATAACCAATCCAATCATGAAATACTGTGGCTAATGTTAGCATGTCGTCAACCTGGACAAAATAATCAATCCCATAGAATTACCTTGATACGGTGTATTTCGCTCACATTTATCACCACAGTATCTGAATCCTCTTTGACATTCTTCATTGGAGAACGAGCTTTGTTCTCAGCTTTAGCCTCCTGAATGTGATCAAGCAAACATGCATAACTGATTAGACAGTACAAAGAAATCCTGATTCTGAGAGGATAATGATGTCTGGAAGAGATGCTAGAAAGAAAGAGAACCCCCTACTACGTGACATTCCTGTGATCTTACAGTTTTCATATCTCCTGCAAAACTTGCAGCTTCTCTCATTTTCTTTAAAATTAAATTTCACAGAAAAAGAAAAAGAAAACTCCAGATGTCGGTAGTTTCCTTTGAAAATAATACGGTAAGGTAGTAAACGGAAATATCTCTTATCAAAAGACCTGCAGAAGCAGTAATTTCCTCGGCAAATGAGGAATAATATGATATTCCGGTTAACATTACATTTTCCCTCATTTTCTGTTGAAAAGGATGTGTTAGATTAGAACAAGGGAGATGAACTTTTGCACGCAGTAAGGAAAGAGAAAACGTAGTTGATCAGGTTTATCCTGTGTGAATTACGTGAGCTACTGTAACATTTCAATTTTTTTACGTGAGTCGGTGACTGAAAGGGCCGTACTTTATAACAGAAACGAATGAGAAAGAGATGTTACATATTGACGCAAACGTATTCTATAGTTTGAACAGAAATAGAACAGAAAGAGCCGCCAAAGTTTAACATAAATTGAGAAGAAAGCAAAGGAATACTTTAACAGAAACGAAAACCAAAGGTTTAACAGAGAAAAAAAAAAGAAAAAAAAGCTTGATCAAAGCCTAATTTTATCAGAGACGAGACAGCAATTGTGTAGCAGAAACAAAACAGAAAGACAACCTACACATAGTTATAAATCCAAAGAAAAGTCATCATGTAGCATAAACCAGAAGGAGGAAGAGATTACAGCGAGCATGTATTTCGGTAGAGGCTGGTCGAACTTGTAGGTCACGGGCCTCATCATCATGGTGGACGTCTCCTGCTTCATGAATTAACAGCGCAGAGACGATGCGATTACTCCGATATATATGAGGGCAGCAGCGATGGCAGGGACAGGAATCGAAGGCGATCGATGGTCACATGATATCTGCAGAAGGGATTTGATTTGATTTGGGGGGGGTAGGTTGTGGATCGAGGGGGCGCGAATGTGCTGCCGGATAGATCATAGGTCCCCCCCCCCCATTCCAGCCACATCCATCCATCCTACTTAACGAATAAATTACATAGCCCCTTTTCCCGTGTCTCGTGAAGAGCGTTCGTTTCAATACATAATGTACAATGGCCGTGGCCGAGTCTCGAACTCCTGAAATCTTCGTATTTCCAAATCAAAACTACTTCCAAAAACAATATGTATGTAGATACATATTGTGGAACAAACACAAACACATACATAGACAGAGACAGAGGCATACACTCGCTTGCACTAAGTTTTTGATACTAGAAGCACCTAGGCAGGAGGAGCCTTGAAAAGAACCAACAAATGATGATGGCCACCACCTCTCTTTTGCCGGGGGAGCTTTTTCATTGATTGCATATGTGGCAACATTCATTCGAAAATGGACATGGACTACTCCCACGCACACACTTCACCTATCTTCTTATTTTCTTCGTTTGATCTTATCGCTACAATGCCACATATGAAAAATGTTACTTCTTCTTCATTTTTTCAAGATGAATGTGTGATCATTTGCTTGTTCCATTATTGAATATTCAACCTAATTGTGATGTTCTTCTATAAATATTTTAACACATAACGAAGTCAATTCCCCTTTAACGCTACAACAGTTGGCCATTTGGTCCAATTATCGATATAGCCACCAATACCTATTTGTACCTTGCTTGGCTTTTAGGTTGCACACTAGTCCCACAAAGTTGAGCCCCCCAATGTGGAAGGTTCCCAACGACTAAATTGAATGGGCCATCGCACAATCTTAAAACCCTTCATTCGGAATATTCATCTAAGTGATACCATTGGTCATATATCCCCAAATATGTATTCCTTGTATGTTTCTCTATTTCTCATCTTCCCACACACATATTTAGAGTATTTGTTCCACTGCCCTTTTGTATAGACTTCATACCATTCCCTGTTATAAAGATTCATCCAAATCTTAGGTTAGTGGTATGACAATTGAGATGGTTTTTAATACACCTTGCATATAGCAAGGGTGATCACACTCTTATGCCAATGGTATTACAAGTGAGGTGGGTTTTATTAAATGTATGTGTTTGCCCCACCACACCATTTTTACATAGTGTGATGGTTCAACTCGCTACCTTGACATGTTGTCATGAAATACATCGTTGCATGTGAAACGGGAATAGAACCATTGGGGACTTGAATAAGAGAAAATGGGATTGGCCGCGGCGTTGATTTCGGAATATTCGTGGATTCAAGTTTGATGTGAAAAAATTTAATTACACTTATGTATATGTTTGTATATTCATGAGTGTGTGAACGAATACAAGCAAGCTTGAATGTAGGTAGGTAAATATGTGTAGGTAGATAGGTAAAATATGCTTGGTGTAGTGTAAGTATTTTATTGGTAATCTAGACGGCAGTTTGGGAAATAACATATTGTTTCTGACACATGGTAGGGTTCTAAGTGTTAAAGCTAAATATAATGGTCTAGGTGAAGGATATAAAAGAGGACTAAGGTAAAATATGTATGAATGTGTTTTCCGGGTGTGTACGTTTTCATGTAAATGTATAGACATTTGGTTATGTGCATGTATGTGAACATATATGGGTAAGCATATTAAGTGTTTGTATATAAATGGAAAGGTGTATTTCTAGTGCATTGGAACCAATTAATTTCTTTTCATTTCCTAAAGTGTAAGTAAAAGGTGGGGGTAGAGATTTTATTCATTTATTTGGTTTCAACATGTGAAGGAAAAGTGTGAACAAAACGTGGACTCGACCCAACTTGCCGCTTGTGTGGTGAAGCGACATAATCATCTCAACACTGCTTTGTGGTATTGCGTATGAAATATGGAGGCGAAGTTTACGGATACTAGCTTACAGTGGAGGTTATGGAGAGGTCTCATGGATGGTGCCCCAATGGCTCACGACGGACCAAGAATTGTGGTTTCCCAATTCAACAAATCGGGCCCCTTTATGCAATTGGAGCAGGGAACTAGTAGGACGACTGATTCTCCATCCTGGTCACAAATAAAGCAACCAGAGTTGAAATCATTGTGGACCACACTTGCAGGTCTAACAACATGCCAAATATGGAAGCCCATCCCTCAAGCAAAGGTAATCATGGAACTTTGGGATCACCTTATCGCCTTCCTTTGTGGGTCATATCGAGATATTCAAGGCAACATGGACTTGGTGTCCATGGCACTAGCAATCTTCATTTTGAAATGGAGTGGAACGCCGACGCAACAATTGTTGGGCGACAATATACAATGGTGCAATCTCCCGCCAAAATGGCTCTTCCCACCAAGGACTCCCCCATGTGACATCCCCCCACCATTCCTGAATTGTAGCAATATCACTTTAGGCTTCATGTTTTTTGAGTTAATCGAAGCCACAAAGCTCTATATGAGGCATGGCTCTTGTACATATGATACCTCTTGTATTTCTTCCTAACTAATGGGTAGCAAATTCTTTTGGAAAAAAGAAAGAAAAGTGAGAAGGATTATAATTCTTAGGGAATGATTTGAAATCAGATTTAAAATAACTTATTCTACCTCCAAGTGTTAAGTTCTTTCTCTCTAGAATGGTTATGGTTATGGTAACTACATCTACAACGCACCTTACTGTGAATGAAACTATTTGTATCCATTACCCTTTTACAATTCATTCAAGTCATTCTAGAAACAATACTTGAATGATCCATGCCTTACTCTTAATTATTCAAACTCTCTGTATCCATTACCCTTTTACAATCGATTATTTGATAGATTTGGATTGTGACGAGATACACACCGATCATTTGATAGGACCGCCCAATGATTGCAGAAGTGGTGTTTGAAATGTCCATGAGGAAGGAGCTCCTTGATTGAGGACTTTCCTTGAACACTATGTTGTACTAAAAGAAAATTCTTTGATGAGGATTGAGTTAGCTTGATCCTACAATGGACGATAATTTTGAAGTCTTTCACACTTGTTTGCATTTTTATTAAAAACCATTTAAAAAAATTAAAATTAAAAATGAAAAAAATCATAAAACTTAAGAATAATATATATGCATATAAAAAAATGTGAATCAATTTATTCAATTATTTCTAAATAAAACTCGTGTTATAATTGTCAGCTAAACAACACCATAATCGTGTATAAAACATGAGATTGAACTGTCACATATAATTACACATTTTGACTATTGATCACCCCTCACTTGTAGAAGAGGCTATTCTACATCATTATAAAAAAAAAAGAGAAACGGAGAACACCAAAGTTATTGAGTTTCTTGTTCTTGGATTGACAAAATATACTCCATTAATTGCTCCAGGATAAAGGCATTTTGAGTAACTAATCACCCCTCACTTGTAGAAGAGACTATTCTACATAATTATAAAAAAAGAAGAGAACACTGAAGTTATTGAGTTGCTTATTCTTGGATCGACAATATATACTCCATTAATTGCTCCAGGATCAAGGCATTTTGATTAACTAATCACCCCTCACTTGTAGAAGAGAAACAATATATTTTACATCATTATATATAAAAAAAGAGAAACGAAGAACACTGAGGTTCTTGAGTTGCTTGTTCCTACATCAACAATACTTACTTCGTTAATTGCTTAAGGATTAAGGAAATTATAAAAAAAAACAAATTAATACAAAAAAACGTTAACCTCACTTTGATACAAAGTGTTAGAAACTTAATTAATGTTAAGAATTATTAAAAAGGAAAATAAGGATCCATTATGCACTACCGGTTCGGGCTTGGTTGCGGCAATTAGATAGTAAGGCATGTGGTTTTGGTTGTGGATGTATGATGGAATCAATTAAGCATGTATTGTGGTATTGTCCTAAAATTATGCAAGTATGGCAGAGAGTATTAAGGTTATTGATATTGATACATGCTAATTGTGTGATCAATTGGGGTGCGGTTAGGTGGGCATTCTAGAGGGACAACTCTTGTTATATGAAAAGGAGGATATAATGGAAGCCTTTCACATAGTTCCTTCTCATATACAAATGGTTCAACCTTTTATAGGTGATTGTTTGCAATTTAGGGATGATATTATTTGGAAGACAATTTCATCTATTATGATGTGGGTAATTTGGAAGGCACGATGCACATCAATATTTGACAATGCCACTAAGGATGGTTCTGTTATGATTGCTGAATTCTGGTTGTTACTTGTTCATACATTACGTGGTCAATATGAAAGTTTCATAGGCAATGTTGATGTCATTTTCAGGAAGCAAATGCATTTTAAAGGGTTATGGGACTCTATGCTCATTTTTAGGGAAGATGGAGATCACATAGTTTGGATGTATGTTGTCCCCGTCATTTTGGGAAACAATGTTTACTAACTTTGTTTATGGACACACTGTTGGTACATACTTAGTTGGTATAGGTTACATTGCATGCTGAGTTGCAGTTTGCGAGGAGTAAACGATAAAAATCCTGGATATATGGTGTACAAATATGTGTAGTTCTTTTATTTGTATATACACATCAAATCGACTATGAGGAGACATATGTGGTAGGGAAAGACATTGATGGTCATCCTAAATATGGGAAATTTAAGAGAAAACAGGGGAAGAGAACATTATGGTACCAACACTTAAAAGAGAAATGAAGAGAATGTCAAAAGAAGATTTCAATGTTGTGGCATTTCTCAAAACTTGTGCTCAGAGGAAGTATCTTTGTGAAGGTTCTAGAATACATGCATATATTGTGAGAAAAGGGTTGCTTGGAAAAATCCTGTATTTAGCAACCGCTTTGATGAACATGTATGCTAAGTGTGGTGCTCTTTTGAAAGCACAAAAACTGCTCGGATAGTTGCCAATCTGAAATGTTATATCATGGAATGGCTTCTAGATGGACAAGTGAAAACTATAGGTGTAGAGCGATTCCGATGGCCATAAGTATTAGTTCAACCATCTCTCTGTGGAAATTTCCATGGAAATAGGCTACAACTCAAATAATGATAATGCAAATTTCCATGACCTTGCCAATTGTTGCCCACATACAAAATGTTGAGTCTTTAGAAGAATAGATCATTGAGCAACAACCACCACGATGCTTGAATCTTTGTTTTCCCATGCACCAATCCTTCGCGCTCAAATAGATATCCATGATTTATCTTGTTGACACATATTTGTAATCATGCAAAACTATAAACCATGAAATGCAAATATCCATGGAAAATAGGCTACAATTCTACCATGAAGTGTGATGTGGATATCCGGAAATACCTTTATGGAAATGTTGTGCTCAGTGGAGGATCCACTATGTTTCCTGGCATTTTTGATAGGATGGTCTACAATAATTTTTGGGTATGCTTGAGAAAGCTTCATCTTTGAGATGTGGTATGCTTGAGAAAGTAAGAAAAGTACTGGAAGAGCTTCATATTGGAGATGTGATTCCTTGGTTAGCCCTTATTGTTGGACATGCTCAACAAGGACAAGGACATGAAGCCCTGAAGTGTCTCAAACACATGGAAAGTGAGGGCTTATCTCTTGACCGGATAACTTTATTGTGTGTGCTGAGTGCATGTGATCACTCTGGGCTCATTTATCAAACTCAACTTTTGTATTTATAATGATTTTATAATATCAGGGCATATCTTTTATTAAAATAATAATAATAATAAGGAAAATAAGGAAGAAAGGGTGAGAAGTGGATCCACGTCCCCTACTAGTGTCCCATACCACCATGTACAAACACGTATCATACATTGGGTTTGAAGGAGGCACATGTGTATGAAGCTAGAGCTTTGCCACGTTGTCAGAATCTCTATCTCAAAAAGAAGAAGAAGAGATTCTCTTCGTGAAGGTAGATAGCCTTCTTATATATGCAACCCTAGGCCCTTGTGTGTGTTTCACACTTGGTTGCTTTTTTAATAAAAACAAGTCAAGTGATGAAACCCTCCACAACTATCTCCCATCGTAGGATTGAGATAACTCAATCCTCACCCCCCATCCTTAAAATTTAACCCACAACTACGGTTACAGTTATATGCTCGTAACAAGAGCCCACTAATCATGAGTCTCCATATGAATACCTTTGCACGAAATGACAAATGGGAATGCAAACCACCTTGCAATATTTGCCACCGCCGCACATTTGACTTAGTGCATATATTCAACACCTTTCCTACTTTAGGTGATAGCCAAGATAATGATGCCATTGCATAGTGACATGTAACAAGCGTGTACCATCATTTAACTGCAAGTCTACCCAAGGTGCAACATTTGTTTTCATTGGCAAACATCCATGCAACAATGATATCTCTTGTAATTTCACCCAAATAAATCCATAATTTGTGGGAATATATAACCATTGTTTGGATTCTTCAAATTCCAATAACCTTTGAGATTCATTATCAATTACATCTCTCAAATCCACAACCCCCAATTGAGATAAATGTTTGAGTTGAGGTTTTCGCTTCTCCTTTCCATGCCAATGCAACACTCAAGAAGAAACAAGCAATTCATTTTGTAAAGAATGACAAAGTTCTCGATTAATTGATGGTGCCAACTCAAATAATGATAATGCAAATTTCTACGACCTTGCCAATTGTTGCCCACTGTAAAAAGTAGCGTGCGGAAGCAAGTATGAAGACCGAACAGAAGGAAGAACGCTCAGGTTTAATGGAGAGCTTGAGCTTACGCAGTATACACGGGAGAGACAGAGATAGTGAGAGAGAAAAAACAAGAACTATATTCAACAAAGAAGTACTCAATCTCTATTCACTACTTTATACATATGTGTGTTCAATGAACACTTTTATACAAGTCCTAGAAGGACTGACAGAAGGACTGACAGTACTTCAATGCTCATTAAGAGCTCCTACACTAACTCCCAAATATATTCCTTACGGAATATCTTTCCTAACGGCCTCCCGGTTTACGCACCGATCCGGCCCTACCTACGCACCGGTCTGCGTATCGGTTTACGCATTCGGCCTAACCGATCAGTCCCAACTGATCCGGTCCTCAGCTTCTTCAGCCGATTCGGCCGATGTTGAGCTTGTCTCTCAACACTCCCCCTCAAGCTCAACTTGAGGCTCTTCGGGCTCACAACTCTGGTTCCTCCTGGCTTCACGCCTCGTTCGCGCTCCTCGACCTGTTCGACTCCGCGTGCTTCGACCCTTCCGGTCGGCTTGTCTGCTCATGTGGCCCTTATCAGCTCTTTTGCTGTTGCGGTGTTGACGCTTCTCCTGCTGCCTTTTCTTCTGTTTGGGCCTCGGTTGATTCAACGTATCTGAATCAAACATCCGAACCGACTTGGCTACCTCCGATCGGTTTTCGCTCTCGTCCGAGTTGGCTGTCTCCAACTTGTCTTCGGTCTTCTCGCCCTCGATGACGTCATCTTCCTCATGCGTGGTTGGCTTCGGCTCTCTCCTTCGGCTGCTCCCCTTCTGTCCGCTTCCGGACTTTTCCGTGGGTCCGCCCTCGGCTTCGCCGTCTCCACTCCTTTCCTGTTGCCTTGCTTGGTCGATCGAGACTGTTCTCCCCCTCAAGTTTGGCACGTCGAGGTGACGCAATCCGAGCGCACTTGAGAATTGCCGCAACTTGTCCAGACCAAGAGGCTTTGTGAAGATGTCGGCAGTCTGCCGATCCGTCGACACGTACTGAAGTTCGACTTCACCGGAAAGGACACGCTCACGGACGAAATGGTAGTGCACCTCAATGTGCTTGGTTCGTGCGTGGAAAACGGGGTTTTTCGCGAGTTGGATGCTGCTGAGGTTGTCGCAGTAGATCGTCGTCGGATCTGACACCTCCTCTTGCAGGTCCCTAAGTAGCCGCTTCAACCATATGGCTTCGCATGTCGCGATAGCCGCTCCTCGGTACTCAGTTTCGGTGCTCGACAGTGCAACTGTCGGCTGCTTCTTACTGCTCCACGTGATCGCGGCACTCTCGAGGGAGAACGCGTATCCGGATGTGGATCGGCGATCGGCGGCGTTGCCAGCCCAATCAACATCGGTGTAGCCGACTAACTGCGCGGCTGCACCAGTCCGATATAGCAGTCCCCGGTCCTTAGTGCCGTTGACATACCGAAGTATGCGTTGCGCACACTGAAGGTGCTCCTCGGTAGGTCGTGCCATGAACTGACTGATCACTCCGACCGGATAACTGAGGTCGGGTCGGGTGATGGTCAAGTATATGAGGCTTCCAACAATTTGTCGGAACCTCGTCGGGTCGCATACCATTCCCGTATCGGGACGAAGCTTGACGGTTCTGTCCAGAGGAGTCGAGATGGACTTACAGTCGGCCATCCTGAATTTGAAGAGCATATTCAGCGCGTAATGACGTTGGCTGATTAGTATGCCTTCGGGGCTGCAGATCACTTCGATCCCGAGAAAGTAATGAAGGTCCCCCAGATCCTTCATGTCGAACGATGTCGCAAGCTGGAGATTCACGCGGTCGATTTCACCTAGGTCGGCGCCGGTGATGACCAAGTCATCAACATATAGTAGAATACTAACCGGTCCGAGTCGACCTTTCCGGATGAACAGGGAAGAGTCCGATTTTGACGCGACGAAGCCCATTCGACGCAAGTGTTGCGTGATCTTCATGTTCCAGGCATGTGGGGCTTGCTTCAGTCCGTAAAGGGACTTCTTCAGTCAGCATACTGCCGAGGAGTTCGTTCCAGAGTGAAATCCGGGGGGCTGTACCATGTACACCTGTTCCTCAAGGGCACCTTGCAGGAACGCATTCTTTACATCCATCTGATGTAAGTGCCACCCCTTCATCGCAGCTACTGTGAGCAAAACACGGTCGGTCGTCATTTTTGCGACCGGCGCAAACGTCACGTAGTAGTCAATGCCGTGTTTCTGCGTGTAGCCCTTTGCCACTAGTCGAGCCTTGTACCGGTTGACCGAGCCATCGGTGTTGTACTTGACCTTGTACACCCACCTACACCCGATCGGCTTCACACCCTTCGGTGCGTCAACCAGGTCCCAGGTCTCGTTCTCCGCCAATGCGTGCATCTCTTCCTCCATCGCGGCACGCCAAGTCGCGTCTTTAGCCGCTTCTGCGTAGCTCTCCGGCTCACGCACTTCCGCTACACGGGTCATGTACGCATAATGATGCGCCATGTCCTCGTTGTATCCGAACCGCAAAACAGGATTCTTCTGGCGGGTAGATCCGCGTAATCTCACATTAGCCGATGTCGAAGCCTTCTCGATCGACGCAGACTTCACCTTTAAAGACCCGTCACCGGTTCCCTCGGAGTCGGACTCGCATCGGTCTGACTCGTTCTTATCCGTGCCGGAATCTGACACCTTCTTCTTCCCTTTCTCTTTGCGCGTAAGCCGTCTCCTCAGCTTCCTGCGCGGGGAATGCACGGCCGAGTCTCCACTACTCGCCGACACTTCATCGGACTGGTCGTACCGACTCAGTCGTCCAATCGGTCCACTTAAACGGAGTGAAATCGGACTCTCTTCGCGAGTCTCGATTTCAGGCTCATCTGGAGGCATCTCGGCCTCACTGACCTCATCGTCAAAGCTCGGATTGGAGTCGGGTTTCGGAGTCGAGGGTTGGTACCAAGACGCGGACTCGTCAAACACAACGTCGCGATTAACACGCGCTTGTTTGGTGCAAGGGTTATAACACTTATAACCCTTCTGCTCGTCCGAGTAACCGACCAAGATGCATTTCTCGGCCTTTGCGTCCAGCTTCCTCCTTTTCTCCTTTGGTACATGCACATACGCAATGCTACCGAACACCCTCAAGTGTCGCAAGTTCGGCTTCGTTCCAAAATATAGCTCGTGCGCCGACACTTTGTCTCCGATCCGGTTCTGGATGTATACCACGGTCCTTACCACCTCGGCCCAGTAGAACTTGGGCAAGCTCTTCTCCTCCAGCCTTGCCTGTGCCGCTTCCACAACTGACCGATTTTTCCTCTCGGCCACGCCGTTCTGCTCCGGCGTGTATCTACAACTGAATTCACGCCGAATTCCCATTTGTTGTAGATAACTGTTGAATTGACCGGAAAAGTACTCTTTCCCGCCATCCGATCGCAGGCACTTGATCTTTCGTCCCGTTTCCGTTTCCACGAACCCTTTGAGGTCCCGGAAACAATCGAAGACTTCGCTCCTCCTCTCAATGAGGTAGATCCACGTGTGCCGCGTGTGGTCGTCGATGAAGGAGACGAAATATCGGCTCCCGCCAAGACTAACGTTTTGTGCCGGCCCCCATACATCGGAGTGTATAAGGTCGAGCTTGTTCCGGCTCCAGTTTCACTCGTTTGGGAAAGGAAGTCGGTGTTGCTTCCCGAGATGGCAGGCTTCATAAATTTGTGCCTTTCGGCCACTAAATTTTGGCAATCCGAACACTACCTGTTTCGATTGCAGATCTTGAAGCCGTTGGTAGTTGACGTGGCCTATCTGCTTGTGCCACAAGTCGATGTCCGACTTGGATTTTTGTCCCTTCGCGAACATTGCGGTGCCGCCGTCAGTGGAATCGAGGATGAACATCCTCCCATCTTTGCGCCCTTGCGCAATCACACGGCCTTCTTCCTCGATGAAGCACCCGAGGTGTGTAAACCGAACCTCCATCCCTTGGTCGACGATCTGTCCGACCGAGACCAAGTTCTTCGTGATTTTCGGGACGTGCAACACGTTCATGAGTTTCCCTTTCTGCCCGACATGGCTAAGGGGAACTTCTCCGACATTCGCGATCGGATGCAGAGTGTCGTCTCTAGTTGCGACTACTCTAGGTTGTATCAGTTTTTCAAGGTACGAGAACCACTCCTTATGGCTCGTCATGTGGTTTGACGCGCCGGAGTCTTCGTACCACACCTCGTCCGATCTCGGGGTGTTCTGTTTCATTGAGTTTGCTTTGTGTCTCGTCACGAAGGCAGACCCTTCTCCAGCTCTCCGGGAGTCTTTGGCGTAATGCGATCGCTGCCGATTTCCCTTGTCGGTATGTCCGGAGCCGTTTCCGGAACCGGTTCTCTCCGAATCGGCGCGCTTCTTCCAGCACTCACTTTCCCTGTGGCCTTTCTTGCCACAGTACTAGCACTCCGCGATGGCCTTCCCTTGCCGGTTCTCATCGCTTCGACTCCCCCTGTTTCCGGAGGGTCCAGAGTTGCTGTCGGCATCACTTCGGTGCCTTCTTCCTTGATCTCGTCGGCCGCCGCCATTGCGCGCCGACTCGCCTCGTCCTCCACGTCCACGGGGCCTATCTCCCTTCGTGTACAACATTCTATTGTCTGTGTGCGTGCTTGTAGACGCACCCGCGTGGTTCTCCTCTACCAGGAGCATTGACTGTAAGTCGAAAAAGGACGACGTACTCTCCCGGGTACACACAACCGTTCGGAATGCTCTGAACTTCGACGCCAAACCTCCGAGACAAATCTGGACCATCTCGCTCTCCTCGATGTTCACCTCTATGGAGGCGAGGGAGTCGCAGATATCCTTGATCTTTGAGGAATAGTCCGCCACCGACAAGTCCCGTTGTCGTAGGTTGCTCAACTCCTGTTGGAGCTGAAGCTTCCTGGCTGTGGTGCTCGCGGCGAAAATCTTCTTAAGATTTTCCCACGCACCCTTCGGCGTCTTTGCATCCCGAACATAGCTCAATAGCTATTCGCCCACACACGACGCGAAGCAGTATAATACCCTGCTCGCCGATTGCTCCCACGACAGGAAGTCTCTGTGTGTCGATTCGGGTGCCGCGTCATTAGCTCCTTCGACATAACTCCAGTAGCCGTGCCCGAGCAGGTACTGGTGCATCTTGTAGGACCAAGACGCGTAGTTGGTTCTGTCGAGCTTCTCTGTTGGAAGCGAGCTCGCCATGCCTCTATCCATCGCTCTTCTTGTTCTTCTTCGTCAAGCTGTGTCGGCTGCAGAGAGGTTCTCAACCCTCGCGCTCTGATACCATGTAAAAAGTAGCGTGCGGAAGCAAGTATGAAGACCGAATAGAAGGAAGAACGCTCAGGTTTAATGGAGAGCTTGAGCTTACGCAGTATACGCGGGAGAGACAGAGATAGTGAGAAAGAAAAAACAAGAACTATATTCAACAAAGAAGTACTCAATCTCTATTCACTACTCTATACATATGTGTGTTCAATGAACACTTTTATACAAGTCCTAGAAGGACTGACAGAAGGACTGACAGTACTTCAATTCTCATTAAGAGCTCCTACACTAATTCCCAAATATATTCCTTACGGAATATCTTTCCTAACGGCCTCCCGGTTTACGCACCGATCCGGCCCTACCTACGCACCGGTCTGCGTATCGGTTTACGCATTCGGCCTAACCGATCAGTCCCAACCGATCCGGTCCTCGGCTTCTTCAGCCGATCCGGCCGATGTTGAGCTTGTCTCTCAACACCCACAAACAAAATGTTGAGTCTTTAGAAGAATAGATCATTGAGCAACAATCACCACGATGCTTGAATCTTTGTTTTCCCATGCACCAATCCTTCTTGCTCAAATAGATATCCATGATTTATCTTGTTGACAGATATTCGTAATCATGCAAATCTATAAACCATGAAATGCATTTCCAAATCCAATATTGCCACACCACCTAATTGTTTGGGAGTAGTCAAATGATCCCATGAAACTCCCATGTTTTCTCCCTTTTGCCACAACATGTACTGAAGAGGTTGGAACAATGTTTGTAAAGTCTTCTTAGTCCAAGGGAGTAGTGGTAAAAAATAGAATAACATTCGTATCATGATACATTGCACCACTTTGAGTTGACATGAAATGACCATAATTGAGACCTCCTATACATAAATCTATCCTTCGATTTACTACCAATCAAGTAAATCAATTGCAACATCAACACCCAATGGATACCTTGAATGTCGATAAATCGATCATTGTGTAACCATTAACTCTCGCCATCCCAAACATTCTGAATCACTCTTCGTACAAGAAATAAGGCAATCCGTCCTCCAATTTATATGCAATCCTGAAGCCAAGGCAAATTGGTCCAAACTTGTGTACTCATTTCAATATATTTTTTTGAGGCTCAGAGAAACATAAAAGAATCATCAGCCAAAGCTTGTGCCACCGATTGTCCACCAAAGGAAGCTGCAAACGCACAATATCACTAGTAGTTGCAAGATCGGACAACATCACTAACAAAGGATGTATTAAGCATTAAGCATCACACGAGATACATACTCTCTCTCTCTCTCTCTCTCTCTCTCTCTCTCTCAGGTTACTAGTATGTACATATGTAGTAGTAATAGGAGTCGTAACAAAGGATTGAACAAAAGTTCACACAGGCCTCTCCTTCGAAGTTCTCTTTCTTCTCCTTCGTCTTCGTCTAAATCTGTTGGCTGCAGAACGGAACTGAAGGAAAATCTGGAAAGCTTCTCCGGGTGTAGTTCGAATCTGATCCGCATCATATTGATATCATTCGATCGCTTTGTCTTCTCACAAAAAGCTATCTCTGTGTTTGCTAATTTGGGTTCTGAGATTGATCAAGTTCTTGAATTTCTTCATCAGAAAGATCAGAAAAGATCCGTTTGTGTTTTTTAGTTTTTTTGAGATTCTGATTTTCTCTTTGAAATCCACGACCAGAAATTATCCTTGTCTCCTCATTATTAGATCAGAGGGCAGAAAACTTGTTATTCCTCACAGATCTCAGCTCAAATGAGCGGAAGATTTATGTGAATGTGATAAGCGTTTACATTTACAGAATCCGCCTTTCACAAATGAACACCTCCTGTTTTACCATTATTTGCGTTCAGTTCAATACGAAATTGTAAGTTTTTATTTTGGCAGAGGTTTCATTGTGCATTTGATACATTTCAAAAATTATCAGAAAATGGAGCAATTGAAGAACATCGGTAGAGAGCTGGCAATGGGCTCTCAAGGCTCATCAAAAGAGTTTCTTGATCTTGTTAAAGCAATAGGAGAGGCCAAATCAAAGGCTGAGGAAGAGAGAATAGTCACTGAAGAAATTGAGGTTTTGAAGAAGAAAATAGCCGAACCTGATGTCCCTCGGAGGAGGATGAAAGAATATATAATACGCCTTGTATATGTAGAAATGCTTGGACATGATGCCTCCTTTGGGTACATACAAGCAGTAAAGATGACCCATGATGACAACTTATTGCTGAAAAAGACTGGATATCTTGCAGTTACTTTGTTTCTGAACGAGGATCATGATTTGATTATACTCATTGTCAATACGATCCAGAAGGATCTGCGGTCAGATAATTTCCTAGTTTGTTGTGCTGCACTTACTGCAGTTTGTAGGCTCATTAATGAAGAAACTATTCCTGCAGTTCTTCCTCAGGTAGTGGATCTGCTAGGGCACCAGAAGGAGCTTGTTCGCAAGAAAGCTGTCATGGCTTTGCATAGGTTTCACCAAAGGTCTCCATCAGTAGTGGCACATTTGGTGCCAAAGTTCAGAAAGGTATGGTTGCATCTATTATTGATCACATGGATGTATGCATCATTAGCCAGGGAGTGATTGGTTATTGACTTATCATTGATCTCAGTGCCGCTCATGCTTTCTTATGGTTATTTATGACAGATTCTGTGCGATAATGATCCGAGCGTAATGACCGCATCTTTGTGTGCACTGTTCGATCTCATCTCTGGGGAAATTGATGCATATAAGAATTTGACATCTAGCTTTGTCAGCATCTTGAAGCAGGTGGTTGAACATAGGCTGCCAAAACCCTACAATTACCACGGTGCTCCAGCTCCATTTATACAGGTATGTTTTACAAAAGGGTCTAACGCTACTACCTACAACTTTGAAATTGTGGTTATCCTCAACTTCTATTATTTTTATTGCAGATAAAATTGCTGAAAATTCTGGCTTTACTTGGAGCTGGGGACAAGAAAACGAGTGAGAATATGTTTAGTGTTCTTAGTGATGTATTAAGAAAATCTGAACCAAACGGAAACATTGGAAATGCATTGATCTATGAGTGTATCTGTACGATTACTTCCATCCATCCCAATATCAAGCTTTTAGAGACTGCGGCTGAGCATACATCTAGATTTTTGAAGGTATACGAATCACAACGAGTGATTTTTGTGCTTTTTTATGATTAATGTGAATTTTTTTTGTGTTTCTTTTTGCCCAATTCCAGAATGAAAGTCACAATTTGAAGTATGTGGGCATTGATGCGCTTAGTCGGATAATAAAGATTAATCCAGATTTTGCAGAGGAGCACCAACTGGCGGTTATTGACTGCCTAGAGGTAGGATATAATGACAAAGTTAGTTAGCCCTTTCTTTTTAACACGGTTCAAAAGAGTCTGAATTTTGTGTGGACCTTGCATACTTATCAATCAAACTTGAATTGTTTTGTGCTATTATTGGCAGGATCCAGACGATACATTAAAAAGGCAAACTTTGGAGCTTCTATACAAGATGACGAAATCGTCAAATGTTGAGGTCATTGTTGATCGTATGGTCAGCTACATGAAGAGCTTAACAGATGCTCATAACAAAACAGAAATAGCTTCTCGCTGCATAGAATTAGCTGAGCGTTTTGCACCTAATAATCAATGGTTTATTCAGGTGCATACAAATAATACAAACCTTTCTCGTTGATAGCTTTCCTGGTAATCTTCCCGAACCACAAGACTAATGAAAAATGATCTAATCTTCCTGACAGACAATGAACCAAGTATTTGAGCATGCCGGTGATCTTGTTCCAATCAAGGTAGCACATGACTTGATGAGATTAATTGCAGAAGGCGCAGGTGAAGAGGATGAAGATGCCGATAGCCAACTTCGATCTTCTGCAGTATGTGTCACTTTCAAATCTCCATGCTATATATGCTCAATTGTCAGCTTATATTCTCTTAAAACTAGGTTATAGGGCCCATGCAATATTTCAATACTGAGTGTACCCATTTTCCATGTGTGACATGTAGTTGTCTACCTACACATTGTGCTTGGAACTTCAAAATGATAAAAAAAGCTTTACACTATTAGAGCTTGAAATGTGTGACTACATCTGCATGCCGTATAGAAAGATGGAAGTGACCTGCATATCAAGTAATGAGAGTTTTGTCTCATTTCCTGTAAGTGGATGGATTCAAATCAAGCTGAGATACTCAAAGGCCGAACTTGAGCAAATGAAGGGCCCTAGTTATAGGTACTCAGGCAACCATCTGACATGCCGAATTATTATATGATAGATTTGACAGAAAAAGCAGAATGATAATAAGCTGCTATCTTTGAAGAACTAATGCTGCATGACCATCTGATATCACAACCATATTTGCCCCATGAATCATGAGCTGGGTCCTCTAACTATGTGAAACTTGAGAGGGACGAATAGTAAGGGTAGATATTGAAACGATTGCGGGCACTGTATATTCAATACTTTTTCTGTAAATGGTTGTGTACCATCTCTGTCTAGAGTCCTCAATTGCTCTGCATGGAGGCGTGAACAATCTCTCATGCTCCTATGTGTAAGTTTTATGTTGGATAAGTGCCTCCATCAATGCTCAAAGGAAACATGTTCCCTTTACAAAATTGGGTTCCAAGTTGTATCGAGTTTCCTTAAAAACTTTTTCTGTAAATAGTTGTTAAAGAAAAATGAGAAGGAACATCTGTTCAGTAATATACATTGGTATGTCACAACTAGAGGGAGAAAATACAGAGATCGCTTATTTTTACATGAGGAGAAAGTTCCTCTTTATGCCAAGATATGGCCGTTGGGCTAACTAGCTGTTGGAAACAACTAGCCGTTGGGCTAACCGTTATAACTTTTAAACATTCTCAACACTCCCCCTCAAGATGGGTGAAAAATATCCACTAAGCCCATCTTGTCACACAATCTAGTAAGACTTATTGGCCCAAGTCCCTTTGTAAGACAATCTGCTACTTGATGTTCAGTAGAAACATGACTCAATTTTAATATTCCATTATCAAGCTTTTCCTTGATAAAGAATCTGTCGATTTTGATGTGCTTGGTCCTATCGTGCTATACCGGATTGTTGGCAATGCTGATTGCTGACTTATTGTCACACCACAACATCATCTGATTTTCTTGATTCACCTTTAGTTATACTAGGAGAGTTCTCAGCCATAACATCTCTGCAACTCCTATAGCAATAGCTCTATACTCTGCTTCGGCTGTTGACCTTGCTACTACTGACTGTTTCTTACTCTTCCAAGAGACCAGATTGCCTCCAACAAACATGCAATATCCTGATGTGGATTTCCTATCATCAACACAACTAGCCCAATCAGAATCACAATAGCCCTCAATGTTAAAAGGACCATGTTTTCTAAAGATTAATCCCTTCCCCGGGGCACCTTTGAGATATCTCAGAATATGGTACACTGCATCCATATGATCTTTCCTCAGATCATGCATGTAGCGACTTACCACACTTACTGCAAATGAAATATCTAGACGGGTGTGAGTCAAATAAATTAGCCGATCTACCAATCTTTGATACCTTTCACGATCAACTTTCTCTCCTGCAAGTTCAGTTAGCTTGATCTTTTGGTCGATTGCAGAAGCTACGGGCCTACAACCCAACATTCCAATTTCTGTGAGAAGATCTAATACATATTTTCGCTGACATAGAACAACTCCTTCTGCTCCACGAGCTACCTCAATTCCAAGAAAGTATCGTAGCAATCCTAGATCCTTCACCTCAAACTCTTTACCCAATTGCACCTTCAGTTGGGCAATTTCCCCTTCATCGTTACCCGTGATAATTATATCATCCACATACATAGCAAGTAATGTAGTATGCTCCTTGTGTTGTCGAAAAAACACTGTATGGTCTGCATTTGTCTGTTGGTATCCCATACCCACCATAGCCCTTCTTAACTTGTCGAACTAGGCTCAAGGAGATTGCTTCAGTCCATAAAGCGACTTCCTTAGTCTGCAAACCTTACCTATTGTTTGAATTGTACCAAAACCTGGGGGGACATCCATGTACACTTCCTCCAACTCTCCATGAAGGAATGCATTTTTTACATCTAATTGATGTAATTTCCAATCCTTATTCACAGCTAAGGAAATAAGCGTTCTAACAGTGCTCATCTTCGCTACAGGTGCAAAAGTCTCATCATAGTCAATGCCATATGTCTGACTATATCCTTTAGCCACCAATCGTGCCTTGTATCGATCTATTTTTCCCTCTGGGGTCTGTTTTATTGTAAACACCCATTTGCGCCCAACCGCCTTCTTTCCTGGTGGTAGTGACACAATCTCCCAAGTTTTGTTCTTCTCAAGAGCTCCGAGTTCTTCTTGCATGGTTGCTTTCCATTTTGGATCTTCTTTAGCAACCTGCCAACACTTGGGTAAAGTGACAGAGTCTAATGATGCAATGAATGCTCTATGTGTAGCTGATATGTTAGAATAAGAGATAAACTGAGCAATATCATGAGGAAAACCATAACGATCAGGAGGGACTCCTGCATTACTGCGAGAGGTCCTCCTAATCTCTATAGGAGAAGGAGAGGAAATCATATCACCTGTGATTTCTGGGTTTGGGAGTTCTCTAGGTATTTCAGAAGTCGAGGCAGGTTGGGACATGGAACTTGATGGCACATGTGGCACTGAAGATGTGTTCATATTTCCTTCTTTCTGCCTCCTCTTCCTTGTATTCACCTTTAGCTCCCCCTCAGCTTGAGTCCCAACACATATAGGCTCCTCGTCTTCGTTTCCTTCTTCTTCCGTACCGCCTACGCTCACTTGTTTCTCAGCTGATGTAGGGATCAATAAAGGAATTGATCCTATTTTTAGCAACCTCTCACCATTATCTCCTTCCCTCATATTTTATAATATGGCTCTGACTCTCTGAAATGCACATCCATGCTCGCAAATAATCTCTTCTCTACTGGACTCCAGCAAACATAGCCTTTTTGTGTGGCAGAGTATCCCACAAATACACATTTTACAGCTTTAGGATCAAGTTTTCCTACAGATGGTCTACTGTCCTTTACAAAACACACACTTCCAAACACCTTCAAAGGAAGGGTTCCTAGAGTTAATCCCTTGCAACAACTCACATGGAGACTTCCATTCCAATACCCTAGAGGGCATTCTATTGATCAATGTGGCAGCCGTCAAAACTGCCTGTCCCCACAACTGCTTTGGGACATTCATAGAAATCATCATTTTGTTCTGGTGTATATGGGCATGTAGTTTGATGTTTTATTCCTTGATCTGAGAGGTATGCCCTAAATGTCATGTTAGCATACTTTGTTCCATTATCAGACCTCAACACTTTTACCACTGCACCATGTTGAGTTTGAACTGCTCTATGAAAATCTTTAAAACAAGCAAATACTTCATTCTTTTTCCTCATCAAATATAACCAGGTCACACAAGAGAAGCAATCAATGAAAGAGACAAAATATCGATATCCATTAATAGAACTTGTGGAACATGGTCCCCAAACATCGGAGTGTATTACATCAAATGCATGGGAACTCCTATGACCTGAACTAGCATATGAACTTTTAGTAAGCTTACCAAATTCACATGCATCACAAACAAGTTTTGTTTTATCAGCCTTTTTAAAAAGGTTTGGATACACCCGACTCAAAACGCCATAAGAGGTATGTCCCATACGTTGGTGGTAAAGTATCAACAACTCCTCATAACTCATTTTAGATCCCCTTACATCTGTTCCCTCTACCATAGATGCTAATGCTGAATCCAGCCCTTCACAATCCAGATACCATAGACCATTATGCCATTTGCCAGTCCCAAGTTTCCGACCTGTCCCTTTCTCTTGGAATATCACCTTGGGAATATCCAAAGAAACAACACAGTTTAGTTGGTGTATGATAGAACTTATGGATAATAAGTTTACTGGGAAAGGAGCATGCAACACATTAGACAATGTCACAGAGTTGGTACATTTTACTCTACCTATACCCACTACAGGTTGTGTTGTACCGTCAGCAATTTGAATGCTTTGTGGCATTGATAAGTCAGTATACGAGGAGTATTCACTAGTATTACCTGTTACATGCCTAGATGCACTAGAATCAATTATCCATTCTGGTGTAGAGGCAAGAGTATTTGTGTTGCTAGTACTTGCTAGTACTTGCTAGTACTTGTGGCTGAATCAATTATCCATTTGGGTTGAGATGTTTCAAAAATTGCATGGTTCTTCTTAGAGCAGAAATTTCCTTGCTCTTACATTGAGGATCATTGCACACTGTCATAGGCGAGAAATGATCGTATTCTGCCCATAGACTCTCCAGCTCTATGGCATATTCCTGAATCATCCTATCTCCCTGCCAAACAGCATCTATCGCTTGCTCGATTTGAAATACTCTCATGTTGTTTCCCCTCCCAGCATACGTCTTTTGCAATTTCTCCCATATCTCCTTCACACTTAAAATTCCATCAACTGTTGTGGCGATTGATGGAATCATGGAGTTGAGAAGCCACGTGTACAAAGACATGTGGGTAGCTCTCAATGCTTTCCATTCATTGCTCGTTGTGACAAGAGGTTCTTTCTCTTCTCTTGTTAGGTAGCCGTCAAGGCTTCTCCCTGCCAAGGCACCTATAATCCGACGCGACCAGCTCAAGTATGTGGCTGGTCCATCGAGTTTGAACTCAACTGGGAGGAGTTCAAGTCGGGGTGGTGGTTGTGTTCCTGTCACACGTCCAGATGCTACAATCTCAGCCTGCTTCATGTATTTCACCAATGTTTTCACCTCATCCTCGTTCAATTTTGGGAACACCTCATCCATCTTCTCAACTTGGTCTATCTCTGCTCTCCTCTTCTGACTTCTTTTCTCAAGTCACCTCTCAATCACATAGCAATGTCATCCCAAATGAAAAAAAAATCCCCCTTTCCTCTCTTGGATGCTAGGACAGTGCTGTTCCAATTGCTGTCATACCAGCAGAAGGGTGGATCTAGGGTTTTGCAGAGGGGCGGATCTATGCTCTGATACCATAAAGAAAAATGAGAAGGCACATCTGTTCAGTAATATACATTGGTATGTCACAACTAGAGGGAGAAAATACAGAGATTGCTTATTTTTACATGAGGAGAAAGTTCCTCTTTATAAAGGCCAAGATATGGCCGTTGGGCTAACTAGCTGTTGGAAACAACTAGCCATTGGGCTAGCCGTTATAACTTTTAAACATTCTCAACAGTTGTGCACCATCTCTGTCTAGAGTCTTCAACTGCTCTGCATGGAGGCGTGAACAATCTCTCCTGCTCGTCTGTGTAAATTTTATGTTGGATAAGTGCCTCCATCAACGCTCAAAGGAAACATGTTCCCTTTACAAAATTGCAATGTGTTCAGGTTTCGAGGTGTATTGAGTTTCCTTAAACAGTAAATAGTTGTGTACCATCTCTGTCTAGAGTTCTCAACTGCTCTGCATGGAGACTTGAACAATCTCTCATGCTCGTCTGTGTAAATTTTATGTTGGATAAGTGCCTCCATCAACACTCAAAGGAAACGTGCTCCCTTTACAAAATTGCAATGTGTTCAGGTTTCGAGGTGTATTGAGTTTCCTTAAACAGTAAATAGTTGTGTACCATCTCTGTCTAGAGTTCTCAACTGCTCTGCATGGAGACGTGAACAATCTCTCATGTTCCTGTGTGTAAGTTTTATGTTGGATAAGTGCCTCCAGCAACACTCAAAGGAAACATGCGCCCTTCACAAAATTGCGATGTGTTCAGGTTTCAAGGCATATCAAGTTTCCTTAAAACATCAAAACTATCTTAGATCAATCACATCTCCCAGACTTCAGCTGCACAGAAGGCTGGTAGACTGATAATATACATACTGTCCACAAAACTTGCTATTACCTATATAATTAGTGTAGAATTAGTGCGTTGGTGTGTCCATTTACTAACCAATGCTTATTAATTTGATTTCTATAGGTGGAGTCTTATCTTCAAATTCTTGGGGAGCCAAAGTTGCCTTCAATCCTCTTACAGGCAAATAATTCAAATTACACAATGATGATCAAATTTTCAATTATTCTGCATTCAAGCCACTTCTCATATGTTATTAGTTAGTCTTGATTCAATTGCAGGTCATATGCTGGGTGCTTGGAGAGTATGGAACTGCAGATGGAACTCATTCCGCAGCCTATATTATAGGGAGGCTATATGATGTCGCAGAAGCGCATCCAGGGGATGATCTAGTCAAGGTATCTGCAAATGAGTGTATATGGTTGATCTTCTGCTGGTCAATCTGTCGATTAGATTCTGACAGTTGCTTGGTTTTTTACAGGGCTATGCTATCACTGCTATCACTAAAGTTTGTTCCTTTGAAATTGCTTCAGGCAGGAAAATCAAACTTATGCCTGAGGTACTGTCTCTATGGCATATTTGACTTTATTTCAAGTTTGTAGGGTTCTGCTACTGATATTTTCCTTAATCATCTGGGAATGTAATAATGATCAACTCTGGGTTTCACAGTGTCAGGCTTTTATAAATGAGCTCTCTGCATCACATTCAACAGACCTTCAACAGAGGGCCTATGAAATACAAGTACTTCTAGGTTTTGATGCTAACACGCTGAGTGCTGTTTTGCCTACTGATGCAAGTTGTGAAGATATTGAGGTAACCATCTGATTAAACATGTGTGCATATTTGTGCGGGGAATGTTCACTGTATTAGGTAGGTAGATGGACATATTTATATTTTTGTTTGTCTACTTTTAATTACAGATTAATATGTAGTTGTTTGTGGGGATTATATGTCCCACCGTATAGATGGAAGTATATATTTTCTATTTGTTGTACTGGTAATTTTAGTTTAATTTTTAATAAAACTCCTGAAATACTTACAGGTAAACAAGAACCTTCCTTTTCTCAATAATTATGTTCAATCTATGCTGTCCAAGGGAGCAAAACCATACATATCTCCTACTGAAAGGATTGATACACGTGGCCCAATCACCTGGGCAAGCCAACATGATGAGTCTAGTGCTGCTAATCACTCTTTACGGTTTGATCCATATGAGAAGCCCCAATTACCCATGCCATCTTTGCCTTCTCTTTCTTCTCACGAAAGTGAAGACTATACAGTGGCGAAAGGATCTTATCCTGGTTATCAACCTACTCCTGATATGGATACCCTAAACTCAGACGTTGCTCGCTTACGTTTAGAAGGAGTACAGAAGAAATGGGGGCGACCAACATATGCCAGCTCTTCTGCATCGTCTGTTGACATAAAGAAAACTACTAATGGATCAATAGCTGATGGTGATAGGAATGCAGTTCCACCTGTTACTCAGGAGTCAAAACATGCAAACAGAAGCAAGGAACCAGAAATTTCCCCTGAAAAGAAGAAACTTGCTGCTTCCCTTTTTGGTGGTGTTTCCAAAACAGCTAAAACCATGGCAAAGAACCACAAGCCTGTGCCGGTAGCCAAAACTACTCAACCAAGCCATACTAAGGTTGATTTTGGTGTACCAGTTGAGAAGGAAAATCAAGTTTCATTGCCACCGCCTCCTGATTTGCTTGACTTGAATGAGGAGGTCCCAGCTGCCCCAAGCTCTAGAGATCCTTTGGAGGATCTGGAAAGCCTTCTCGATTTCACAGATTCTGTTGCTTCTTCCAATCCTGTTCCTGTAAATGCAAAGCCCTCTTCAGGTGTGGACATATTCTCATTGTATGAAGCCAACACATTGGAGCATTCAGCTGGCATGGGTAAGAACAACATTATAGTAGATTTGATGGCTGGTATCATGCCTGGTGAAAGGATGGATTCTAGCTTGGGGAGGGCAGCATCTGGTGTCAATAGTGCATCAAAGAAAGGACATTCGGTTGAAACGTCAATACAAAAAGATGCTCAATCACGTCAAGTGGGAGTCAATCCAACAAGCCCTAACCCTGATCTTTTCAAAGACTTGCTGAAGTGAGCTGTATCCTGTTAGTTTCCCTCTTGAGCAATTTCTTTGTTCGTGAGATGATTGTGTATGCACCTGGGCACAGTGGCTTGTTAAATAAATCCGTTTTCTTTCTTACAATGAAAGGGAGATTGTTTCTAGGTTTGTACGCTTGCAAGAACTTTTGGAAGAGGCAGTATATAAGCGAAAGGGCTTTTTGCCATAGTTTAGGGCTGATTGATTTAAATTTAGCAGTTGGTGATGGGAGCATTATTCTTGCTCATGAATGGTATAGGTGTTGTATTTCCAGGATACTAGAGTTCTCTTATCAATTCGTTTTGTAAAAGCAATTGAAATACATCATGAAGCTATCAGAGAAGGTGATTTTTTCCTATGAAAGACTAGAGGATTCCTTTCTATGCAGTTAGTATTAGCTTTTCTGAAACAGTTTTGTATACCACATACATAGAATGCAGAATTGGAATAGCTAGAGCTTGGAGTTTGATTTTGAATGTATAAATATCTTCCCGACATACTATTGGGTCATGATATGCTCATATGGAATTTTCAGTATGTGCGCACATCATTGTCTGCTTGTGCTGAGTGCTCACCTCTATCTAAATATATTTGTGTAATCTTGGCTAATGTACAAAGAATAACAAAAACTTTTTAGGTTATATGGTCTATAGGGTTGTAGAAAGATGTGAAGGTGCACCATGAGGTGAAGTGATGATGTCCTTTGTTGTCTACTGCACTTGGTACCAAGAAAGATGAAAGGTGCACCAAGAGGTGAAGTGATGATGTCTTTTGTTGTCTACTATGCTTGGTATTCCACACCAACATTTTTGTTGGAGGCAATTTTGGTATAATATGGAGTTTGCCAGGATTCCAACAAAGCATCTCCCTAGAAATGCTTCCATGTAGTAGATGGAAAAGGAGAGTTGATTTTTGAGTATTGCATGTACTTGGTAACCATTATTATTTAAACGCACCAGAGAGAATCTCCTGAATGTTACTGTAGAATGATGGATAGTAGACTTAGTATTTTTCTTGCATAGAACAATCAAGTTGTGCTTGGTTTAGTAATATAAAATTTACAAGATTGATAAATCATCAAACATTTCACCAACCTCATCTATAGAGTTACCATGCACCACAATTGCCTTGATTATTCTTATTCCCATCTTTTATGCTTGATGCATGCATGTCCCGTGTAAGTTCAGAATAGCACCTTCCATACAATCTCATCTTGATTTTCTTTTGTCACTAGTGCTCGTGTATAATCCTCAATCCCTTTTACTCCAACCCAGCCCAAAGTATCTCCTATTACACATAATTTCCCATAAATCTCATTCCTACATTGCTGTCCATGCGTCATCAATAAACTCCCACAAGTATCCCATGTCAAACAAGCTACCACTTGTTTGGGAAGGATGTTTAATTATCCCCCATTAACTAACATAAATTCAATACGGACTAGAGAAATAATAAGTAGGACCTGGTGACCACCTCGAGTTTTCCTAATAAAACTCCTGGTTAAAACATCAGCAATTCAGAACTGGGGAGAAACAACGTTCTTTCCAGACAGTAAAGCTAGGACGGGCAGAAAAATCATTACAGAAATTATTGTCTCATTACAACTATTAAATGGATTTCTATCCATGCAAAAAAGATGTCATCGCAAAAAGCAAACCACTACATCTCTTAGCTCCATTTCTAGAGGGAAGTAAAATAAACAACACAATGTGACTGAATATACCATTTCACTCAGGGAAGCAAATTTCGACCCATGTGATCCATGCATTACATCTGCTATATTCCAATTATGGGATCATATTAGACTTTCATCAACTTTCTTCCTTCTTCTCCATCAAAGCTACAAGTGATGGTGGAGGCTTAACAACTATGCTTTGTTTCCACGCCCTGTCCAGCTTGCGTGATTGTCGTTTATTAATACCCTTCTCCAGCTCTCTTTCCCTGTATATTGTCAGCATGCGTGCTATCTGTCATAAAAAATATGTATAAATTAAAATATGCATTAAAAAACTAAAAAACTAAACACAAGAAGAGAGCAGAAATTTCAATGGTCTAGGCACGAAGGCATTCATTTCTAATGCATCCCGAGCACCAAAAACATATTGTACAACACAGACATCAATGATTCCTCTTCACCAACACACCGTTTATTACTATCTAGTATTCAAGTTAGATTTTAAATTTTTATTAAGTTCTTAATTATTGATGTAACTTCTCCTTTTTCATCTCCCCTGTTTCCTATTGTACAAGTATTTTATATCAACGTTGCACATAAAATTTGATTAAACATGTAAAATAGACAAGACTGGCAAAAACAGAAAAACTTCCTTTCTCGAACAAGGCTCCCTTATGCTTTAAATTCGCAATGGCTTTAATATGAATACCAAATTCCTTTAAAACATACAAAGTAAGTTTTAAGTCTCTTGAATTCCCTTTGCCTTGGGGGGGGAAGGAGGAAAGCATGTGACAGGCCTTGTGGATACCTATTTTCCACCTTAATTCAGCTGCAAAGATGCTAATGTGTGAGGACACACACGTGTTTCTAAAGGAGATCCACAATCTAGTCTGAAATTCGTCATATACATGGAATGTAATGTATACAAAGGATGGGCAGGAACAAGGATTTACCAAACAATTTTATCATGAAAGGGGATTGTCGCTGGCATATCTTAGGATGATCATTGATATTAAAACATAAAGCCTTGGAAAAGTTCGTCATTCAGGAAAAATGATGTCTGCAGTCACTAAGATGTCCGTCAATTTTTAACTTCCCCATTAGAAATATTTATAAATTTCTACCGAATTTGTGATTACATCCCATAATTGCTACTATTTCATGCATGAAAGGGAAATCTCCCTAATATGAGGAGCACATTTTACAGGATTGTCGGTGATCAGTCATACCCTCTCTTTATCCAGCAAAGTAAAGCTCAAACATTTTCATGCATACATACATTCATAGAATGGAGGAAAAGGAAGCTTCTTCTAAACAATATTTCCCCACAAACATGGTGAAGCTTCCTTTCACCATAGAGCTCGGAAATATACCAGATGAACAGAAATAGAAGTGTAGGATTAGTATTAGCAATATTCTTACCCGTTTCCTCATTCTTTGGAACTCACTGCTCTTGATCTCTTGTCTGGCAGCTTGCTTCATGCGCAGGACAACGAGCTCTCCTTTGAGTTCCACCACACTCTCTTTGATCTCGTCATCACTCATCTTCCTTAGCTCCTCGAGCTCTATCTGTCGCTTTGCCATCATCAACGTCTCCAATGGCTTGCCTCTGCTTGATTTCGCATAGAGAGCTACAGAGTTGGGGGGGAAACGGCATGGAATTCGGATCCCGTTAAAGAAAGAGCTACATCTGCTAGTACACTGGAGGTTTCTGTCGTTGTTGTTGTTATTGTTAGAGTGGGGCTATTGACATACGACCACGAAGAAGAAGAAGAAGAAGAAGAAGAAGGTCAGAACAGAAGGGGAAATGTGTGTGTGTGTGTGTGTGTGTGTGTGAGAGAGAGAGAGAGAGAGAGAGAGAGAGAGAGAGAGAGATGTATTCCTTACCGGTAGGGCCTTGGCCATAGAAACGAAGGTGAAGGCTGTGGATGCAGCCATCGCTCGCACGCACAGAGAAGAAGGAATAAGAAGAAGAGGATAATGTATGGATGTTCTTCTTCGCACAAAGACTTTGTTCCGCTTTTTTACTGAACGTATTCGTATTCGTATTCGTATTCACTCATTCCTTCATACATATATGATATACATAACATATTTATTTACATACATATTGGGCTCTTATTCTATGAATGGGTAAATACCTCCTTTTTGTTGTAAACCAATTGTCTCATGGGCCAGGCCAATTTTGATCTTAGAAGACGTTAATAGATCTTTCTTTCTTTCTATGTTACAAGTTATTTGATAATAATTTGCATTTCTGTTAATGCTGTAAAGTGCAGCAAAAAACGAAGAAGAGAGGGAATATTTGTGGAAATTAAGAGAAATTTCGTTAAAAACCAGGGTACCCAGAGCACGAAATAACAACAATGGAAATAGAACACACAACATTTGATAATAGAGTTCAGCCTCCCCCCACACTTGCTAAAGCTCGTTTTACTAAAGGGATAAAATATACAAAGTGTTTACAACACTTACACCTCATAAGATTTTCTCTCAAACTCTCCAATTCTCTAGTTTTTTTGGGGATCCCTACAAAATGGGAGCTTAGGGGTATTATGCACCCCTTCCCTTGTTTTTAGCCAAAAATGTTTGGTTGGTTGTTTATGCATCTCCTTCACGATTGCATAAGGCATATGCAATCACACTCCTTACAATTAAGGAGAGTATTGAGGTTAGGGATGATTGACAGCTATGGGATTTGAACCCATGCCCTGTCGGATTGGAGCCTAAATACAACACCTTAGACCACTCGTTCAAACTAGCACAAGGGGAAAATGCTATCCCATGAGAAATCAGGACAAATGCATTTATGCAGTGAAACAGTGGAGAACAAAGGGATAACAGCATACATAAATATTGTATTCTTGCATTCTCACAAACAAACGAGAATGACTTCTTCTTAGAAGAATAGTTAGGCAATTAATTAATAGGATCATCATCGTCATGTAACGCAACCCAATCTCACTGAATAAAGGCAGAGATTGATTCTTGAGTGCGAATAATAATACTCTACAGAACACTCCAAATTGTATGAGGACGCCCCACCACCGCTACTTCTATTTTACATCATCATCATCATCATCATCATAGTTGTGCAGATTGTTTCTTCATAAAGTGGTAATGGCTTTTAATTAACTCTTCTAAGCACTCTGAAAAGCCACTTGCAGTTCAGTACGAGTGCGTACTTCACCGCATTTTTCGTCCCACACACCAACTTGAAGGAAATGGCAAGTCAGGCTATCAAACCGAATCGGGAGCCGTCCTTTTCCTCTCTCATGCCGCGGGTCCAGACCACATCCTACAATTCCTTCACCTTTTTCTGGTGAATACCGTGAGCCCCTCCACTTCTTGCGTCCCATGAGCTATCCTAACCCACACTTTTGAAAGGGGAGATCGCTTGCATAGAGAAAGTCTTCTGGCCTACAAATCTTAAATTCGTCTTATGAAGGAGCCCCACATCTTGGGGGCCTGTGGATGTTGTACATCAACACATACGCCGGTAGCGAAATGGATCCAGAGATGGTTGAATATATGCAAACTGCGGGGATGTCGCTATAGACATTGGGTTTGAATGATCATGCTGAATTTGAAATTGAAGTTTTTAGGGTTTAGGGTTTAGTATGAGACGAAAAGAAATGCAATTGTTGCTGAGGCATGCTAGCGTTGGCAAATTCACAGAGAGAAAGAAAGAAAGAAAGAGATATTAACGTCTTCTAAGGCCAAATTTGGCCCATGAGACAAATAGGTTACAACAAAAATGAGTGTTTATCCAATCATCAAAACTAAAATAAAAGAAAATAGCTTAAGATAAGAAAGTTCTAGTAGTGTACAAAACTTTGAACTAAGCCTAATCTCATTTCCACCCAAGTCTCTCAAAAAGAAGTGGGAGGTCAAAAGTTTTTGGTGTGGGTGTGACCCATGGTCCCGATGCATAGAGTGCCCTAGCCATGGCTTCTAGGCAGTGTAGTTCACGCTCCCTTATTTTCTTTATTGCTTCTACATCTCGTCGAGTTGCTTTGAAACCCGACATCCGAGGGCGTTTGGTTCTTCTTTGATTTTCTGCTTCATCAAGGAAAAGTCCGAGTGGTGCAAGTGTGTCGACATTCATTGTCTCCCCCTGTTCCTGAAAAACTTCATTTGTTATATGTTGGTAAACATTAGTAACATTATTATCAACGTTTTGTAATTTATTCTCTCTGTGTTGTTTCAATTCTAAGATGTATCTACCTAATTTCTTTATATCTAGTGTATCTAATAGTTTAGGGAGGGTGGGAGAGGAACCAAGTATGTCTTGGTATTTTGCCCTTATCTCGGCATAGGTGGGGCATTTGCATGTAAAATGGTACTCATCCTCTATCTCTATGTGGCATAACCTACATATCCTTTCCTCCCTAGGGACTCCATTAGTACGTCCATTCTCAATCTCAAGTTGGTGAGATGATATTCTAAGTTGACCAATGGCAACCCTTAGTGCATGTGGTAAGAATACATCTAGATATTTTGGGCGCGTGATAAAACCTAACTCAGAGAAGTGCATAAAGTGTTCCTTATAGTACGACATTTTAGATGGGAGTGGCTCTAGTGGGGTGATCCATTTATACCGAGTATAAATTTGCCATATTTCTTGGCGTATTACTTTATTACGGTCCTCATGAGAGATTAAAGTGTTATCAGTCGTGTGGTCGTACTTAAGGGGGGGGAAGTTAGTAATGTCTAGACCGTTGGCAAGAAGCCAACTCACCATCATGCCATACCATGAGCTAGTATAGCCGGACTCATACAGTGCTCGAGAAGCCTTAAAGGCTTGGTGGGATATTCTATCAAGTGGTTGGTTATGTATCCTGTGTATAAAGACTACCGGTTGAAAAAGTGCTTCTACTAACATAGGGGGTAGAGTGAACTCAGCCCTAATAATGTCATGTGGGACCGACGATTTGCTTCGGAGTTGGCGTGATAACATCATCACCAATGGTCTCTCTAATTGCATCCACATGAAAGATGGTAGTCCTTGGGCCCAAACCGTTGATGCATACATGAGAGAGGGAGTCACTAATGAGTCAAAGAGCCACCCTTTAGTTCGTGGCTCTTGGAAGTATGCTTGGTGGCATTGTCTCTCGAGGAGTGAGAGGGATGCATGTCCTCTTGGTCTATCCTTCGCTGCTTGTGTCATCGAAAATTTACCTAAGCGGGCACTAAAAGTGACTCCGAGATAGACATATGATCCAACCACCTCAACTGGGCTATGGGAGATAGTTAGGTGACACTTAGCTCTAACTTGGGTCGACGTGTGGAAGATAAGGACTTTAGTTTTCCCTAGATTCACTACCAATCCTTGTTGTGTGCAAAAGTCATCTAAGGCATTAAGGTGCCTTTGTAGGTCGTGTTCGGATTCAGAGAGCAAAACTATGTCGTTTGCATAGAGCAAGATACGCACCTGCGTATCCCCAAGGACTACTCCATTGCCTCCCTTACGAGCAATAAAATCTGTGATCTCATCAATGTAGATCCCAAAAAGAGTCAGAGATAAGGGGCAACCTTGTTTTACACCAATAGTGCTAGTGAAACTATCGTATATGCCGCCTGGGCATCGAACACACCCGGACACTTGTTCATATAGTGCGTAGATGGCCCAAACCATGTCATCTAGTATCCTCAAGCTCTTAAGCCTATCAAACAACCGCTCTCTAGGGACCGTGTCAAAGGCTTTGCAGAAGTCCACAAAACAACAATATAGTTTCTTCTTGCGAGCCTTAGTCTGGTCAATTAAGCTCTAAGTGTGAAGATATGGTCAATAGTGGAGAAGGCTCGTCTAAAGCCAGCCTATCCAGGTGCACGAAGATTTAAGGTCTCCATATACTCGTTAAGCTCTGCCTCCATTACTGCACCATATAATTTAGCAAGGGTATGACCTATCATAATGGTCCTATAAGTATTTGGGTCCATGAGGTCCCCCCCTTTATGTATGGGGGCCACTGTGTTCATGGTCCATTGTGGTGGAAAACCCTCTACGAGGGCACGATTGAAGATTAGAGTTAGCAAGGGAGCTAGGCACTCTCTCGCGTATATGATGTGTTCTGCTCGCAATCCTGTGTGGTCCATGGACTTCCTATGGTTGTAATTTCTTTATGACCTTCGTGACCCTAGAGGTCGTGAAGAGTGTCCCCACAGTAGGTCGGGGTGTAGAAGGCATTGGAATGGGTGGTTGGTTTGGGATGTGGTAAAGTCTCTCTGTATAAGTGTGCCAAGTTTCGAGATCTTCGATGGGTGTTTATGGTCTTGGTTCCCGTAATCTCTTCCATGCAGTGGCACAATCGCTACTCATAAGCATGTGGTAGAGTTCCCAATATTGGGATGCCTCCCATGCTCGTCTCTTACGACGTGTCATCTTGCGCATTTCTTTACGAGCTTGTATTGAGGTAATACTACCACTGAGTTGCGATATTGTAAGTTGTCGATGTAAGCACCTACAATCCTCATCATACCATCTATTTTGTGGCATAGATCCTACTTTACCTTGATTGGAGTGTTTCGTGTATGGGAAACTGCTAACTGCTACAGAATGAAGGATGTGTGTGAGTTGAGAGAGAGAGAGAGAGAGAGAATGAAAGATGACTGGTTTTTTTATCTTTCTCTGTCAGTGTAGATGAGCTTGTAGATGTATTATAGACATGTTTTGTTGCAACGTCTAGAGTAACCTACCTGGTAATAATGAATAAGAAATTATATGTGAAGAAGCTTCACTATGTGATGCCTTCATTAGGGTCGTATTTGCAAACCAATGAAACATCAGCGAGGTAAGTAAGGCATGCTAACAAAATATAATACAATAGATATTCTTATTTCTTGAAATACAATCGCAAATAAACAAAGTTGCAACAAATAACACTTGGATCTTAATTCAAGGCCAATTATAATGAATGTTATAAAAAGGCTCTCAATAACTCTCCCCTGTGAATGTTATAAGAAATACATTTGAGACATCCAAGACAAAGAAACACCCTTAACCAAATTTTCTGTTGAGATTTGTTCCCCACTCTCTTGCTCCAAAAAGGCCAGTTTTTAGGACACCATTTCCACCTCTGTTTTCCTAGCTAGACCATCATGAGACAAGAAACTCAAATATCTTTTGTCATACCTTTGTCAAGGGCCAGGAATTTTAATTCCCTCAAATAGTGTATAGGACGTTTCAGCACAGAATTAGTTATAATTACCAACAAGAGGACAAAAGCCAGTTTAACAAATTCTTATGACCAACAAGCCAGGCTTCATGCCATTCTAAAATGACCAACAAGCATACCGATACTGAACCAGCCAATCGTGACTATGCAGGAAGTCAGAACTATCTGATCAGCAAATACTAATATTTATAATCACCAATTTACAAAATGAGTGATTGAACAGCGTGATGCAAGCCCAATAAATGTAGGCCAATCCACCTGATACTCCAACATCAACTATACTAAATTATCAACCACCATCAGTTCTTCTATCCCTAATGGGAAATTTGTCCTAAATCATCAAAGATAACTATAGCTGTAATGATATGAAGAGGTCATGTTTAACGTCTTTGATAATGCTGGTTTCAAGATACACCAGAAGGGGAAAAACATTTCACTATATAGACATTAAAGAACAAGGAAAACCATGAACTTAGTTAAAATTGCTAAATTGCTACAAATATGAACTATCATCTAAATATCAAACCCTCAACACCAAGTAACTTGAACTTGAATGTTCCAGTTTACTCTAAACAATCATCTATATTAATACCCTAAATTGTGAGGAAAGCTCAAGTACCCTATTATTTAAGAATATACAATTTCTAGATTCCAGCTCACATGGGTCATAATAAGCTTTACCCAGTTCTATTGCTGCTTTACATCATGCATCACTGCATCTAGGGCCCAATATCACAAAAAGACTAAATAAACAGAATAGCTAGCCTAAGTATATAGATAGATACCTTAATGTTCCTGCCGGACCTCAACTACTGCATGAAGCTAGATACTCTATTAAGGAATGCCTATGCCGCATTACTAATATTATTTTCGTCTATGCCTTCAAAAATGTTTGGATCTTGTTGGCCACTGATGCATTTTTAATTTAAATCCCTCCTGCCAAGTGCTGGCTTGAGCAGCTCATGTTGCTGTTTTGTTTGACATGCATGACAAATGCATTTTTGGTCTCCATTCTGTTTGATGTTTGTGGAATCCACTCTTCAATTCATGTGCAGAATCTTTCATCTTATGACTCTCCAAGTGTTTCTTGGTGGAAGTGGATAATGAAACTGCATTTTTTTCATCCTTTAAACCAGTTACATTCAGAGAGATAACAGGGTGTGAACTATCTGACACAGGTAGTTCTGTTTTACCTACTGATCCAGCCTCAATGTTGGATTTTGCTGGAGAGTACACCATGACACAGCCCCTGGAGTTTTTGGGTGCATTATTCTGCTTTAAAGTCTTTGGCATGAATACTTTACAACCCAGATTAGTTTCATTCTGTTGCTTGACTTTCCATTTCCTAGGCATGGTATTGGGCACTTTTAATATCCCCTCTCCAGAAAATCTGTTACACGTGCCTTTTTGTTCTTGTTCACGCACTTTGACAGGATTCTTTAAATGTTTCCAACTTTTACTGGATTCAAGTACAGCAGAACTAGGTTTTTTCTGCACTATTCTTTGCTCACATCCGCCTTTCTTCTGGTTCTTTAAGTCTTCTTGACTTTTACTAGGTCTCACAATGATATCATTGAAACCAGCTACAAAAGCAGCAAATTCATGAATCTTATTTTCCATTTGATTTTCAGAGTGCTCTTGGCTTTTACCAGGTTTGGCTATTTTGTCCTGACAGATGCTGGCAGCAGTTTTCAGGACTGCCTTTGCATTACCTGTACACAAAGAACTATCTGTTTTATAAGCCAGCAATTTGACGTCTTTCTCCTCACTTTCAGCACCAGTAATCTTACTCTCTGCCTCGCTCAAGAACATTTCTTCATAAATCTCTTCTGGATTTTCAATATCCACGTTAATTTCTAAAATATCTGTTTGTGGCAAAATGATTTCAGTGGAGGATTCTGCCATCGAGGGAATGTCTGTCCCATGTATGTCAACATGGTTATGGTTCAAAAGCTTCTGCACTTTTGGTAGGAAGATTTTCTTGCTCTGTGTAATTCGTATAGAATACCGTTCGGAGCTTTGTTTCCCATTATCGGTCTCCAGACTAGACAGTAGCTCTGACCCTTTGAGATCCTTAAAAGTACATTTTCCTTCTTTTCCAGAATCTTTTCTTGTATTTTTGCTTTGCCCCTCACTTTTTATCAATTGTTCTGATGCAGTTTTATGGAAATCATTTGTTCCAGTTTTATGGACCTTTTTCCACTTCATATTCCTAGCTTGGTTATCAGGAACCAACAAACCTGAAGACTTTGTGCTGTGGAAACCACTAGGCATAGCTGATTGAGCATTCTTAGCTAAGGCAGTGTTTTCCACTGACCTTACAGATAGTGCACCTGCTGTTCCTGGTGTAGTACCACACTCTTCCTTAGCTTTTTTACTGTGTAAATGACCAGGCACTGACAATTGACTATCCTCAGACAGAGCAGTGTTTTTCAATGCTCTTTCACCTGACATACGTGATGTAGAACCACAAGCTTCCTTCAACTTTGTAATGTGCAATCGACTAGGCTTAGATGAATTTTTTTCCTTAGCAAAGCTCATAGATTTCACTGCTCTTTCAGGCAGTGTACCTAATGTTCCTGGAGTAGATCCACAAGTGTCATTATATGTTTTACTGTCTTCAAATAAGGTAATATCATCAACTGTTTTTTTAGCGAGTGTACATGTTGTTGCTGACGTAGAGCCATAAGCTTCCTTTAAAGACTTGCCTGATGAAACACCATTATTCCAACAACTAGTTGATTGAGGTATTAGAACTTCAGTACTAGAGTTCTGTATATTAGAAAGATCATCACTATTATTGTTCTTAATCCTATTTTTTATAGCCTTTTTTACTTTTGGCACAAATATTGTATGGCCCATTTGAGACTTCACAGTAAATTGTTTGCACCGTCGCCTAATACTGCCATTTCCATCCGAGACACCAGTCCCCCTTGGTTTCCATTGCTTTAAGCATTTGTCCAAAGCATCATTCTTCTTTTGTCCAAAATCATTCATGGCATAATGTGAAGATTCCTGGATCTTAGCATTCTCAACTGCATCATTGTAGGATACAAAGCCAACTCTATCATGAAAACAGTTCATTTCCCTGACAGTTTTGTCTTTTGGGTCCTCAGACTGGGCATCCGATTTTGAGCTGGCGGATGAGGCAGGATACAGCCAATCAGTAGAAGAAATAGATGAATTTCTAGCACTAGCATTAAAACTTTCTAGTTTAGATGGGATCCTACATGAGTCTTTGTCCTCCGCTGAAGAATCCAATGCTGACATAATGGAAGGTAACACTGGCAGATGAGATTCTACAGTTTCTAATGCTGCAGAACATGGCTTCTTTTTTAAGGATACTACGTTCTTGGAGCTTACTTCTCCAACTGGGGTATGCATATCATCTGGTTGAGGTAGATCAATGTTGTTAGAGGTTGGTAGCTTATGGATATCTGCAGCATCATTTATTATGGTTTCACCTTCAGCAATCTTACCCGGGACCGCTCGTGATCTTCTCTGTGCATGGTCATCATTTGAATTAAGTGACACTACTGCTGATTCAGTCACACTATCTTGACTTTCTTCATGGAAATTGTTAATGATTACTTCATGACGAGACGCTTTTGTCAAAAATGTAACTCTCTTCTCTGGCAATGGCATAAAAGTGGATGACTTTGCAGAAAATCCTTTACCACTTTGATCTGTAGTCTTCCTTCTCCCTGCCTTCTTTTGCATGCCATAATTAGATAAAGGAGGCCTTGTTCCGAAGGCAGACGAAATCATTGGGGGCATTTCAACCTCACCACAGTGGAAGTCTTTATCCCTGAAATTCCGATATGCCCAATGATCCTCACGAGTGTCATGTGCATATGGTGCAAACGCAGGTTGTTCAACAAAGAAGGGAACAGATACTTGTGACCCTCCATCCAGTATCCCATGTCCAGGGACAAAAAAATGCTCAATTTGTCCAAATTGCAAAGGGAACTGCCCGTACATAACGGGCCTGCCATAATTCTCCGGGAATCCTGAGTAAGGAAAGTAGCCTCCATAAAAACCAGGATGTTCATACATGTGGATGAAGACTATCTCCTTATCTTTCGCACCACTGTAAATTGGCATGCCTGTCATACTGTAAGATCCGTCAAGCTGGGGAAAAGGAGCCCCAGGTCCACAAGGCATCCCTTGAGTGCCTGAAAGAGGAACACCAGGCCCTAATAATGGAGAGCGATTACTGTCATCATCAGCGGAGGCACTACAGCCTGGGTGTGGTTTGGCGTCTCCTCTTTTCCCTCCATCATTGCCTGTAGGAATAAATCATCCAATAAATAAGTGAAACATCAAAATGATTTAGATTATGTAAGAGCAGAAAGACTCACTTGAATCTAGTGGTGGATCTGAAACTTGTTCATTTCTTTGCACCAATGTATTGACAGGACTAGAAGAATATGCCTGAGATTTTGAGGAGTCTTCCAACTGCACTCCTCAGAGAAGGACTATACATGAGAACAATTTTGGACTGGAAAATGGGCTGCACTTAACAGAAAACATCTTTAACATAGCCACACTCCAATGGGTTAGGCATAGCTGTACAAATCCATACCTTTTTTGTGCTGTCCAAACCATCTCCAGTATTTTCTGCACCCGAGGTTGACTGAATCAGGTGCTTCACATTCTTAATTAAGCATCCTGATTCACTGTCTGAAGTGGATCTAGGATACACCTTTATACCATCATCCCAAGATTCAGAACTTACGGAATTGAAAGATATGTTGCTGGCAACATCAGATCCATTAATACCAGCAGAAGAAGGGGGTGAGATATAGCTCTCAGTCGACGAGTGGCAGGTGGACTTCTCAACCACACATCTCTCTCCTTCCTTCTTTGAAGCCACAATACCTTCTGCCTTTGCACCCATCCCATTTTTACCAATGTTTCCACTAACACAAGCCAATCGACTTGTACTGCCCCAACTAAATGTGCCCCTGCGATGTCAAACATCGCTGAAAATGTAAACAATGTATCTCGACAATAAAATCTAAAAAGTTACAGATATTACAAAGGTTTGAGAAAGAATACGTGTTTGAAAATGTAAACAAAATATCTTACCATTATCAATAAAAGTTATAATTACTACGAAAACGAATATTAAGAAGATTTTGAGGGAGAAGACTCAGATAAATAACATACTTTGGCACAATATTCACTTCTGGTACCAGTCCTTGATTCTCCAACCTACAGCAAATTCCATATTAAGTGTAAAACAAACCCAAATTCGTTCTTATGAAAAAACAAAGGATCTATCAAATTTCACCTTTGACTGGGCAAATTGATGGGTTTGGGGGCAGTTGGAATTCTGCCGAGCAGTGTCATACCCCTCCTAACTGAACCCACTCTGCAAAAGAAAAGAAAGCATATTTCAAATGGTAAGTTTAGGTCGCGTGAGCTTTTTCCATCCTTATCTTCCTAGGTCTATAATGAGCTAGTGCTGCTACTTCTATACTATGTTATTCTCTTTGGGTGGAGCAGAGGATCACCTTCTTTCAGTGGCAGCCATCGGGTGTACGCGCTAATAGAAAAAATACTCCTGTTTAAGTGGAGCAGTTGTGAATCATGAAACCTGGGGCTTATGCATTCACCATAACATTTTATTGAGGCAGCGTACATTAGGCAAATCTAATGAAGAAGACTATATTCCATTTTTTCGAGTACACTAAAGAAAAAGAAAAGAAAAAGGTTTACATGGATGCACTAAAATGAAGAGTTGGTTGTGAACGCTGTCAGCCTGTCTCCGTTTCTGCTATGGCGAGGAACTGCAGGAGCTAGAGCATCGTCCGGCTTCTTGTGCTGCTACAGACAAGATCCTACATCCCTCCTCGGCAAAAGATAGTAGTAGAGTGGCATTGCCTTTCTCTTAGCGGGGGAGGTAAGACAGAGAGATGGAATGAATTGGGAGGGTGTAGGGTTTTAGGGCTCCAGCCTCCAATCCAACGAGAAGAAGTTGTTTCTTTGAAATAGCAGGGGAGGGGAGGGAGGGTTTTAGCACATTTTTGTTGTTAGAAGGACAAGTCTTAAAAAGAGTTCAAGTCTTAAAAAGGAGAGCGAGCCAGAGATGGAATGGATGTTAATCTTAATATGTATGTATGTATAGTCATGATTCACGAAACCTCATATCCCACTCGTTGCAACTTGCGAGATGTCCATAGAATGAGCTGCTCTTTGATGACCGACAAGTACCCTTGAACTTGCATACATAATGCCTTAGTTGACAATGACCTTTGGTCGTGAACCTAGTTGGATTAAGTCGGTATTGCATATGAGAGTTGTAAAAACAACAACAACAATTATTGACTCACACTCAAGAAGATGCCCTACTCGCTCGCATGACAAAAAGTTATAATATTGTCATCTTGGTCTTAAAGATTTTGGTGCTCCATTTTAGATAGTTTCAACAAGTATAAGCAAATGTGGATGACAATACCTTATGAAGAGATAAAAATTACATTGCCCTTTTTCCAATTGCATCTTTAATGTTGAGTTTTTATTATTCCATTTGAACGAAAGACCATATATCTCATTTAGAAATGATTTGCCCACCACAAGGTTGTTGATTGCGAATAAATTATAAGCCAATGCATTCAACCTAATGGCTAGATAAGTACCCCACATTTCATGTACATTGTTTGTCGTATTGCACACACTAAGGGCATAACAAAGTGTTGCTTTTTCATGTTCGTTCTTACCATTGATTCAATAACAATTTACCAATCTTGACATGCATTTATTCCATAAAAATGTCAGAATGAAGGCCCAAATTTTCCTATAGTTATAAATATTCCCATATTTATTTAAAACTCTCATGGGAAATTCCTTTTGGTGCAAATATGAAGAGAAGAGCCCTCTCTTATCAATCTATGTATCTACTTTTTATAAATATAGTCTCTCTTTTTTTCTTTTTTATCGTAATTAGCTTACCCAAGTGGTAAGTTGTTACACTACAATTACTACGTCTTGGGTTCAAAACCAATTTTCTCACCTCTCTTATGTTACTTCATACATATCTCTCAATTCACTAGATACCACCCTAGAATTTAGGGGTTCAATCCACCACCTCCTGGCCATTAGGCAACCTTACTAATGTCTCTCTCTCTCTCTCTCTCTCTCTCTCTCTCTCTCTCTCTCTCTCTCTCAATGGCATCTCTTTCTCTTCATTTCCCATCCTTTTTCATGCATAATTGCTCTAAATTCCCCTTTGCTTGGTTAGCTACTTTTTCGTTGATTTTTGACACCACTTTGCCACCAAAATTTCGATTTCCGACATTGGTTTGTTGCATATGGTATTCTATTATGAATATTGCGGAATATGAAGCCGGCCACAACCGGTCAACACGTGCAAATGAGAGACGCAGAGATCAAGACAATCAGACACAAGAAAAGAAAGTATAGAGACACAAGATCTTTTCATGTGGAAAACCCTAAAAGGGAAAAACTATGGGAGTCCACAAACTCCGAGTAATTACTATAGTGGGAGGAATATACAACAAGAAACTCCAAGGCAACAACCTTGAGTTCGTCTTCATCCACAGACGGCTACAAGAGTTACAACTCTCTTTCTCTCTCTCCTACACACTAGTTACACTCACTAATCCTACTACAACTCTCTCATAATGATTTGCCCTAGATGTATTTATACTAATACATACTATGGACTATTTACAAATATAACGAGTTGTAGGCGCACCAAAACATATTTACAAATATGATCACTTTCAGATACCTCTCCATATCCGACCAAATGTCTTCCAGCCAGTCCTGCTCCGGATCTGGTCTCTTGTCCAGGTCTCTCCTTCAAACCCATCTGATCCAGTTCTCGTTTTACACCAGGTTCTCATTCTTCAAACTCCAATCCAGCTCGTACTCTCTTCCCATCCAGAGGGACCTATTTCCTAATAAACCCCCCTTTCACTCTAGTATGGGGTACTTTGTTAGTCTGACCCTTTGCCAACACGTGTTCAACTTCTCTACCAACAACACATTCGTTAGCATATCCGATCCGTTTTCCTCCGTGTGGATCTTTACCAGAGCAAAATCTTTTTCTTCTACCCTCTCCTTAATGTTGTAGAGACAAGGCCGTCAATGCGGAAGATCTAGAAGCATTCGATTCTGGTTGAAACCTGCGTATGACAGTTTCCAAGATCGTGCACAGAGAGAGAGAGAGAGAGACACACACACAAAAGAGTCTTTCTATTCAATAGAAACAATAATACAACCAACCTTTCAAAAGAGGTTACAATGTCACTTTATATAGTGACCGACTTAGGGCAACTACCATTTATGCTAATTACACAAATGGCCCAAACTTAAGCTATACAAAGGGATAGTGTGAATACGTCCATTATACACTTGTATTCGACACTCCCCCGTAATGGGCGTATACATGGGTTATCTAAGATTACAGGTATAAACCTATGTTCTCGGACATATCAGTTTTGTTCGAGTCGGCAGGGTCCGAAGGCAGAAGACCGGACTAGTCGGGTCGGAAGAGTTGAAGCCGATCATTAAGGAACTGATGTCGGTTGTCGGAAACCATCCTGCGCTGTGTCCGGCTCTAACCGGACTGGTTTGTCGTTACGCCCATCTGATGCCGAAGAGACCGAAAGCGGTCTGCCGAAAGACACTTGGTCATTCCATCTGCGACATTGTCGGTTGTGGATATTTTCTCTAGACCGATTTTCCCTGAAATGACGCAGTCCCGAACGAAGTGATATCGAACGTCGATATGTTTGGAGGCGTTGTGGTGAACCGGATTTTTCGACAGGGCAACAGCACCTTGACTGTCGCTATAGACAACTGGGGCCGAGTCATGGTCGACTTGCGGAAACGTGTGCGCCAGCCGGCCGAGCCACAAAGCTTCTTTTGCAGCGTCGGACGCAGCTACATATTTTGCTTCGGTCGTTGAGGTCGCTGTGCACTCCTGAAGTTTCGACTTCCACGAAATTGCTCCATTGCCGAATTTGAAGCAGTATCCAGTTGTTGATTTCCGACTGTCTATACAGCCGGCGAAATCCGAGTCGGTGTAACCGACTACGCCTGAGGTTCGGTTCGGACCGAAAAGAATGTCGTGGTCTTTTGTGCCAGCCAGATATCTGAACACATGCTTGACTGCGTTCCAATGCGATCGGCCAGGATTGTGCATAAATCTGCTAACGACTCCTACGGCATGAGAGATATCAGGCCGTGTCGCGACCATCAGGTACATAAGGGAGCCGACTGCCGGTGCATACGGTACCGACTTCATATCATCCCCCTCCGGGCCGGATGTCGGGCAGTCTCGCTGAGAGAGCCGAAGATTCATGGGGAGCGGGGTTGAAGCAGATTTGGCTGATTGCATGTTGAAGCGTTCCAAGACACGTCCGATATAGTCGGTCTGAGACAAAAAAAGATGTCTTTTATCGCGGTGCCGAATAATCTTCATGCCAAGTATGTGTCGTGCCGGACCGAGGTCCTTCATGGCAAACTTCAACCGCAGTTGCCGAATGAGATCGGCAAGTTCGCCCGCGTGGCGTCCAGAAATTAGCATGTCGTCCACGTAAATGATGAGGAAGATGGGTGATCCATCTTGAGCTGTGGTGGTAAAGAGACAATGGTCCTCATCGCTTTTTGAGAAGCCGATCGATTGGATGAAGTCATCGAACTTCTTGTACCATTGTCGCGGTGCCTGTTTGAGGCCGTATAGACTCTTCCTGAGCCGGCAGACTAGATGTTCTTGGCCAGTTGCCACGAAGCCTTTTGGCTGCTCCATATAAATTTCCTCTTCAAGATCACCATGGAGGAAGGTTGTTTTGACATCTAGCTGAATCAGCTCCAAGTTGTCGGCTGCCACTACGCCGAGTAGAAAATGAAGGGTTGTCATTTTCACCACTGGTGAAAAAATCTCGTCGAAGTCGACGCCATATTCTTGTCGGAAGCCCTTCGCAACTAATCTGGCCTTGTACTTTGGGGTGGTCGAATCAGACGTCTCTTTTAGTCGATAAACCCACTTGCAAGGAAGAGCACGTCGATTCTTAGGTAATTCGACCAGGTCCCAAGTCTTGTTTGCCCGAATGGAGTGCATTTCCGACTCCATCGCCAGATGCCAGGTGGCTGAATCGACAGATGTCGATGCTTCTTCGTAAGACGTCGGTTCGCCGGCGTCGGTGAAGAAAATTCCCGGAGAATACCTCTCCGGAGGTTGCGACAGTCTCTCGGATCGTCGAGGTATGATTGGACTGGTCGCATCGGGTATCGAGGTCGGATGGTCCGAAAGCGAATTATTCTGCTGTGCCGAGTCGGAGTTGTTCGAGTCGGTAGTGCAAGGTTCAGCTACCCGTGAAGCTGACCGTGTGTTAAGAGCGGGGCCTTCTTGAAGGGTCGGCACATCGGAAAATGTTACCCTTCGGACTTCGATCGGTGTTTTGACTGATGGATTCATAGCCGACTCGTTGAACACAACGTCCGAACTTCGAACGATTTGTCTGCGTTCGGGGTCCCAGAGTCGGTATCCCATTTCGCCGTCTGATCCATATCCAAGGAAAATGCATTTCCTGGACCGAGGTGCAAGTTTTCGGCGATCATCTTTCGGAATGAGGGCGTACGCCTCGCATCCGAAGATCCTCAGCTTGTCGTAATTCGGCTTACTGCCGATCCATAGTTCCTGAGGAATTTGAAGTCCTAGAGGTCTGCTTGGCGACATATTGATTATGTGTACTGCCGTGAGTAGAGCCTCTGCCCAGAAGCCATCCGACAGTCCGGAGTGTTGGAGCATGGAAACTATCCGGTCTTGGATTGTCCGATTCATGCGTTCTGCAATCCCGTTTTGCTCCGGACTGTATGGTGCCGTAAATTCACGTCGGATGCCGCGTTGTCGGCAGAATTTGACGAATTCTTCTGATTTGAACTCTCCCCCATTGTAGGTCCGAAAGCATTTCAGTTTTCGGTCAGTTTGATTTTCTACCATAGCGAGCCAATCGGAGAAGATCGAGAAGACACGATCTTTGGTGCGAATTGGATAAGCCCACACCTTTCGAGTCGAATCGTCAATAAAACTGACGAAGTAAGAGGCACCGCCGAGAGACTGATGCGGCATTGGGCCACAGACGTCCGAGTGGACTAAATCGAGAGGTCTCGTTTCTCTTGGTGCTGATGTCGGGTGTGATGCGGCTGCTTGTTTGCCATACTGGCAATGTTCGCAGAATTGATGGTCCGAGAAGGAGAGTTTAGGGATGTATCCGGCTCTAGATAGATGCGTAATGCCGGCCTTGCTGAGGTGTCCTAATCTTCTGTGCCATAGTGATGACACAGGAATATCCACCAAAAACAGGTTACCCTCTCTGAGCGTAACATGTAACGGATACAGTGAGTGTATCTTGGGTCCTCTAGCAAGCAGGAGGTTCCCCCTGTGGAGTGTCCACCCTCCCGAAGAAAAACCGGCACGAATGCCGTCTTCATCTAGTTGTCCGACTGAGATCAATGGCCTTGAGAGCTCGGGTACATGTCGGACATTGTGAAGTACAAGTGTAGAGCCACCTGCAAGATTGAGCTCTACTGTGCCGATTCCAATGATGTCGCAGTGTTGCGAGTTGCCGACTCGAACTGAGTCGGAGTGACGGATCATATATTGCCGAAATTGGGATCGATGAGGAGTCACGTGAAATGACGCGCCCGAATCTAAGAGCCATGTGCTCGATTCTTCAGTCGTGAGCAGAACTTCTGATCCGACTGGATTTTCGATTGATAGTATATTCGGGTCGTTTGGTAGCACATCAGCTGAGAAGCTGACGTAATTGATCTCCTCATGCCGGCCACTCTTCTTGTCTGATTTCTGAGACTTGTCGTTCTTGTTCTTGAGTGCGCGGCAGTCGGCTTTGATGTGTCCGGGTTTCTTGCAATAGTTGCAGATTCGATTATCCCGTGACTGGCTCCGTCTTCGCTGATTGTTCGGCTGCCGTGAGGAATCTCTTCCTCGTATGTTCGATCGGTCTGTCGAACCTTGTACTACATAAGCGTCGTCTGTTGAGTCTTTGGCGAAAGACTTTCTCCGAGCTGCTTCTGTCAGGATTGCGCTCGTGACTTCGGAGTATTTAACAGCCGTGGTTGACGCATTGCACACGGTTGTGACGAAAGTTTCCCATGATGAGGGAAGGCTGCTCATGAGTATCATCGCTCTGAGTTCATCCTCGATTGCCGTCCCCTGAGATGAGATTTGGGAGCTTATGCTTTCGTACTCATTGAGATGTGCTTGAACCGAATCTGATTCTTTCATCCGCAAGTTGTAGAGGCGCCGGATCAGAAACATCTTTGTTGCAGCGACCTTCTTTTCGTAGGTGTCCGACAGTGTTTTCCACAGTTCGAATGTTGTCGTACACGATTGCACCGTAAAGTATACCGATTCCGATAGGTGCATCCGAATCGTGGCGCGGACGATTCTGTCCAGCTTCTGCCACTCAATTGGTTTGTATCCTTCTGGAGGTTCTTCATTTTCGATGGGATCGATTTGCCCCTTGACTATGAGATAGTCCTGCATCTGCTCCTTCCAGAAGTTGAAGTTCGATCCATCGAACTTTCGTAGACTCATTTCTGACGAGCCGGATGTTGATGCCATCAAATTTGGTTTCGGTTGACGAAGCTCGGTTCGGAGTTGACTACGAACCTTGTTGGAGTGCAGCCGGTTGGCTCACCCGATATCGTTCTAGTCGGATTTGAACCCGAGTCGGTTCGGCTTCGGATATATGTATTGTTGAACTTGCTCGAATTGACTCCGGTAACTTGAGGGACAGAACTGACTGGTCTTCCCGAATGTTGCCGAGTCGGAGTGAGCCCGGTTCGCTTCCGAATATATATGCCAAATACCGATTATTGAAACCGATTGTCTGGACCGATTCTGCTTCGGGTGACTGCAGCGACGAGAGAGACGGATCCAACTGATCCTCCCGAATGTCAATCAGCCAGATGAAGCACGAATTGGGGTTGTTGTCTTGAGACCGATCTGCACCGAGTGGTTACAATGAGCGGTGAGCAGCGTTTGATGACCTCTTCGGATGCCGTTTAACCGAGTGGAGCACGATCGTGTCAATGTTGCACAAGGGGATTTCACCTCGAGCGGTTACGATCACAAGGAACAGAGTACAACCGGCTGGCTTACTCCAAGCGAAGATGATCTAACGCGATGAGATGCAAGCCTCGTTTTTCTTCTTCTTCTCCCTTCTTCGAATGACGCAAGAAACCGAACGCTGTGCAGGCTGGGACGACGGCCGACAGCGGGTTGAGGAACGCTGTGCTCTGATACCAAATGTTGTAGAGACAAGGCCGTCAATGCGGAAGATCTAGAAGCATTCGATTCTGGTTGAAACCTGCGTATGACAGTTTCCAAGATCGTGCACAGAGAGAGAGAGAGAGAGAGACACACACACAAAAGAGTCTTTCTATTCAATAGAAACAATAATACAACCAACCTTTCAAAAGAGGTTACAATGTCACTTTATATAGTGACCGACTTAGGGCAACTACCATTTATGCTAATTACACAAATGGCCCAAACTTAAGCTATACAAAGGGATAGTGTGAATACGTCCATTATACACTTGTATTCGACACTTAAGCCAATGGTATCTCCTCTATATGTGCTTAGTCCTTGAGTGGTAGGTGTTAACCGGTGGGACAAGTGGGACACTGTGTCAAACGAGCAAAGGGAGTCGAGCACTAATAGTCGAACAAAGGGAGCCGAGTATTAAGGAGAAACAGTTGTAAAGCGCCGAGCATAGAGGACCATATATATACTGAGTGTTAGAACAGGGGGGAAACTATTTTGGAACTATATTACCTCTTCTCAAGCCGATGTAATTTGTGTTCAAGAACATAAACAAGTTGAATTCAATGGTCAAGTTGGTTCATTTGGAGGTTTTGACATATTCTATAAAGATCAAGGTACAACATTTGGAGTGCTTATCGTCATAAAACATGAGCTAAATCCTACGGTTGCCTATAATGATCAACGTGGGAGGTGGATGGTTGTGCAATGAATGATAAATGGCGAGACATATGATTTTGTTGGAATATATGCCCCGAATGCCACAAGGGATAGAGCTTTACTTTGGCAAGACATTTGTGCTTATCCATGGCCACAACATGCATTTATATGTGGAGATTTCAACAACTCTCCAAATGCAGGTGATAACACTAGTGGGCACTCACATATGTTGAGAGAGGAACAAGGTCAGTGGTGTAATATGCAAAGCTCATTGGATTGGGTTGATTTATGGAAAATGGCACACCCACATGTTCATGGGTTTACCTTTCATCACACCACCAACTCCTCATACTATGCAAGGCTTGATAGATGGTATTTGTTGCATGCTAGTTAGTATGAAAATTTCACATATACAATGCATATAGACCATGCTTTGTAGTTGTCAGATGATGTGGTTGTCTGTCTAGACCTTCATTTTGGGAATCATTCCTATGAAGTGCATCTCCAAAGGAAGAGATTTATGCTCATTATCAACAACTACCTCAAGCATGATCTCTTCAAGAGGATGGTCTATGACATAATACATCCTCTTTAAGTAGAAGTCAACATAGATGTTGATATAGAGTGGGTACATTTTATACATAGATTACAAACAATAATACAAGAGTATGGGAAGTGGTATGTTTGAAGACAGAGAGATTGCACTCAACAAGCCAAATTTACTTGTCAAGCCCTAACAGGGTTAGCACATAGAAGATCTTTGACTTTACATGAAGAGGATGCATTGTGTATGGCCAAACACACATTGATGCTACGTGACAAAAATAAATTAGAAAAATGGCAAGTTAGGTCAAGACAGTTTCCATTGAAAGACAAAGGATGCTCTTCTAAATCCTTCTTCAAAAGGTTGCATCTTATACGCCAAAAGGAATTATCCATTAAATTCATCAAAATTGGTGATGGTTTGTGGACTACAAACTGACTTGACATAGCCAAGGAATGTGTAACTCACTTCTCGCACATCTTTGAGAACAATGTAGTTGTTATAGATGTAGTTAAATAGGACAAAGATACATTCTTGTCACTAGTTCAACCCACTATTTGTGTTGATAAAGCTATTGCTTTGGATGCAACATTCACAATGGAGGAGCTTTTGGAGTCTTGGAAGGGCCTCAGGAAAGGCAAAGCGTCTGGTTGGCATGGTATTATATTAGAGTTCATTGCAGAATTTTGGGATGTCCTTAAGGATTTAATCCTATCCATGGCAAATAATGCTTGGCAACAATGGGATATGCCCGTCCCATGGTAAGAAGGTTTGGTCAAATTAATACCCAAAAAGAAACTGTGTGAATCTTTTTTGTATTGGCGACCAATCACTCTCATGCCAATGATCTATAAACTTATTGCAAAGATAATTGATAATCGTATTAAGGACACTTTGTTGGGAGGCGTCCACGTAAACCAGTATGGATTCATTCCTCGAGGGCAGATTATAGATAATATTGCTAATGCCTATATTGGAATAGAGGATGCCAAATACACGAAACAAGATGTATTGCTCATGCAAATTGACATTGAAAAGGCCTTTGACACCATCCAATGGGATTTTGTGGCAACCACAATGGTCAACCTAGGATTTGATCCGAAATGTCTCAAGTAATCTATTGGCTTTATGAGTCTAGCACATCTTCATGCAGTATCGAGGGTGAATCATGGAGCTTAGCCAAATCATTATGGCAAGGTTGTCCTGTAACTGCATTGTTGTATGCAATCACAACTCATCCACTACTATTGTACATGGATCATCCAGTAGTATCAATTGGTCAACTTCACTGTTTGCAAATGCTCAGTGACCATTGCTTCTAGGCTAAGCTCTTTGGCCACGACCTGTGACAAAATAGACACAAGTAGTTGCTCATCCTTAATTCCTTGCATCGTTCTCCATAGAGACAACTTCATGTCATCTGTTGCTTCCTCAATGGTTAGGTTTGTCACGGACGAGTATAATAGAGTAGAATCTAGATGAGACTAAGAACTAGGAGAGAGAGAAAGAACAAGAGCTCGACTTATGATTCTATAACTGACCTTAATTAGAATCAAGGTGCACCTGAGTATTTATGCAAGAAGGTAGAGATATGTATGCTAGCTAGGAATAGAGAATGCATGTATGCAAGCTAGCAATAAAGAATGCATGTATGCAAGCTAGGAAAAGAGAATGCATGTAAGCAAGCTAGGAATAGAGAATGCATGCAAGCTAGGAACTTCCAATGTTCAATCTACCATACATGAAGTTGGATTTTAATACAAGGATGTAGCTTAGTTGGTAGGGTTGCCCAATGGAGACCAGGAGGTCTTGGTTCAATTCATACCTTCCACCGTGGTGTGGCATATGTCTATGGCATTATCCTCCCCCTTAGGCCGCCTCCGAAGATCCGTGACCGGGTTCTATGGGTACAATTGATGAAAAGCTCGAATTGTCACGTGAGCATTTTGTAAATGTGTAACGGGTTTCCACGTGGCATCCGAAATGGGGTAACCTTTCCATAAGGCCAAATATTGAAGTCGTCGTCACCACAAGCGGGAGTCGAGGATCTTGTCAACCTCGTACTCCTCCCCTGTCGATAATTCCACGGGTGGCAGTGGAGGAGGTTGTCGTTACGGAATTCCATAAGGATGGTATAAGGATGGTATAGTTCAAGGAGAGAGACATGGAAAACATTGTGAATCCTAAATGTTGGGGGTAGCGCTAACCGGAATGCAACTGGGTTGATTCACTCTATGATACGGAAGGGGCTTAGCTTTTTGTAGTCTAGCTTTGTGTAGGGACAAGTGGTGGAGATGTGGCAGCGTAGCAACCAAACCATGCCACTGAGTGCAAAGGGTGGTGCGGCCAAGCGATGACGGTTAGCGTGATCCTGATATTGTTTTCCAGCAACACATAACTCAAGGGAGAGGTCACAATGGACATCTTGTAAACTGCGGGCACATATCTCTGCTGACAGATTGACGAAAATTGCAGGAATGGAAGTGCTGAAACGAGGGTGGAACCCATAGTTTGCAAAGAATGGGGAAACCTTAGTGGATGCATGGATACTATTATTGTAGGCAAATTCAGCCATGGCAAGGAAGTCCACCCAATCCTCTTATTGGTAGCTTATTGTACACCAGAGGTATTGTTCAAGGATTTGGTTGACTCTTTCGGTTTGGCTGTTGTCAAGTTCACATAAGTCCCAAATGTTTGCAAAAGTCGTCGCCAAAAGTGGGAGATAAATTGAGGACCTCGATCAAAGGTGACATCCTCAGGTAAGCCGTGTAGACGAACAACATTTTTCCGAAAAAGATCCGTCCTCTCCTCCCCCGAAGTGGTTTTTGAGCATGGGACAAAGTGAGCCATCTTCGAAAACCGATCGACGATCACTAACGCCATGTCATGGCCACCGACCTGAGAGAGGTCGGTTATAAAGGCCATCGAGAGAGACGCCCATGGTCGACTAGGAAGTGGAAGCGGGTGGAGAAGGCCATATGGACGATGGTGAGCCGTGTTGGAGCAGGCACAAACGTCACACGTCTTGATAAATTCTTTGACAAATTTCAGGGGTTGGGGCCACCAAAACCCCCAAGATAACAACTGCAGTGTTTTCGCGGTGTCATGAAGATTTTCGGCAATAGTGTGAAAATCCCATAAAACGTACAAAATCGAGTATGAATCACATAATACAATAATTGTGAAGATAACATTTTAAATAAATTTAGTATCTAAGTACAAAATGATGGAGGTTTCGAATGCACTTTATTACACGAGAAACGAACAACTAAATGTCAAGAAATAAGGGTATAAAGTTTGTGAAAGGAAAAGAGAAAATTGTGAGATATCCCACATAGGCATGACAAATACGGCTGTCACCATATATAAGGCAGAGCAAAAGCTATTATCTTTGTGTCTATGTGTGGAGCATAGTGAGTTCAAGGTAACTTGAACTAAGAGTGGGGGTGGGCTAGCTACTCGTAAAGGGTTTTGGCCAACCAAAACCGGACCGACGATGGAGCCGGTGGCATCCGACGGCATCCGGCAAGGCACCAGTAACCGACGACATCCGACGCCGGTGAGGTGACGACATCCGTTGGTGGCACCGGTATCCGACGGCAACCGGCGACGGCATCCGACGAACCGACGACTATATAAATAAATATATAAATATATATACATATACAAGGAGGGCAAGTAAGGATTCAAACCTTGCACCTCCGAGTTAGGAGTCAATTGGCTTACCATTAAACCATGCCATTTAGTTGAATTTATATTTCTATCATTGTACTTTTATATGTAAATTCTCATACATGAGAGCTAAAATGAGTGACATGGTTATCATGCACCACATGTAATACATAAGCGCCAAATGGCAAACATGCAATTTATGCATGTCTTGTACCCTCACATGCATCATATGCATGAGAGCATCTATAAAAGAAGGAAGGGGGAGGAGAAAAAACACGTTTTTTTTTGTTATGAAATTAAGAAGAAGAAATTCGTTATCAAATTGATCGTGTAACTTGTTTCTTTAATCCAAAGATAAAAGTTCAATCAATCTCTCTCAATCGTTTAATCTCAACTTCTCTCTTTCCCAATCTATCTTAAGTACTTTCTCGCCAAAACTTGCGCCAAAGCTTGTACCGACTTTGAATCCTTCCGGTCCAGAACCCCGGCGGTTCCGCCTCACGATCCGCGCGTAGTGACGGATCTTCACGACAACGGCCCACCAAATTTCCAAGGTTGGGCCCATTGGTTGCATCTTTCATATAATTACACACGAAGAGAAGTATATGATGCCTACAGATCGGATATGTTAACATCAAGTGATAAATATGTCACTTACAATCAATTCACCAGATTGTGATCAACACAATTCACTAATGTTGTTATACTTCGGAAAGTACACATGGGGTCTATTTGTGCAAACCTGAAGAGCATGGCTAAAGGTGCCAAAACAACAAAGGAGAAGGACATCAATAAAAAGTTATTGTAGGACCATTGAGAAGCGCAAGCCCTAGAGCGGAAAAAAGTGATGCATCACAAAGAGAAGTCGTTGAAGAAACCAGAGAAATATATGTGTCTCATGATTGATGGTATGGACCAGAAGAAGACGTGTTTTGCCTCACCTTAGGAGGCTTCCGAAAGATGTCAACGACGAATCTCCAATTCAAATGCACTTGGTGGGTTGTTTGGGTTATAATGGGACAATTAAACCTCACATCTTCATTACTTACCCAAATGTCCACAACAACCCCAACCTAACAATTATTGTGATTCAAAGGGTTTTGATGAATTGGGGACACCCATTGCCCCCTGTTCTCTGCATTCAATTGGACAACACTACTAGGGAGAACAAGAATTCAACTGTCTTCGGATATTTGAGCATGTTGGTGAAACAAGGAGTTTTTAAGAAAGTTAACGTTAACTTCGTTCTGCTTGGTCACACACATGACCATATTGATCAAATTTTCAGTACATTCTGTAGATAATTGTCTCGATATGATGCTCTCACATTACCGAAGTTATTTGATGTCATTTGTGATGCATATACGCCATATCCGAATGTGATTCACTTAAAGGAGATATACGACTTTAAGAGATACATAGCAGATGGCGGGGATAAGAATGTGAAAGTGTTAGCCCAACTAAACAATATTAGCTTCAATAATGTATTCTTGATAAAGAAAAATGATATAAGTGGTTGTACATTGTTGCATGCAAAGCAATATTCATCTTCCCCATAGTGGGAGCCAGAAGGTGGTTGCCAGTTGCTGCTTCATATGCCATCTGTAACTATTGTTTATGGTGCAAAACAAATGCCGATTGAGACTAAAAAGGAAATGCACAGTGACTTGGTAGATGGACAAAGGAACTTTGGGATGCAAGTCTTACAGGACAAAAGGAAGCACATTGATATTGCAAAGAAGTATGTTGTACCACAATCTACCTCAAGGTGGGACATGTTCTTTAGTGATCAACAAGAAATTATTGATAATTCCTTCAATGGTATTTGGCCCTTGCAAATACTATTTACGTGGTCCATACAACACATGCCTAATTCTCAAACGCCACCTCGTGCACCTAATGCGGATCTTGACAACTTGCTCCATCAACAATAGCGAGACATTTATGTGGGACCAAGGATGACAAAAGTAGCTAAAGCTCATTGGCAAGGAAACACACAAGAAATAAAGGTTGGAATATTAATTGCCATACCTACAAATGACAATGACATGGGGCACCAAGTTTAGATTGGTAAAGTATTGGACGTGGTGATGCATGAAAACCAAAATCAGATGAAGTCTACAAAGGTGCATTGGTACAACACTAAAAGCAATAATGCATTTACAGGCAAGTATACATTGGAGATGATAGAATGCCCAATGTCAAGAGGAAATAGAAAGCGGAAGAGAAATATTCATTACACATAGACCCTTGACATGCAAGAGGTGGATATCATTGTGTACGACTTTACATTGACAAAAGTTGGATGTTTAAGGAAGTAAATAATAGACATAATAAATTTGAAATTGCCAAGTCTACAAGGCTTTTTAGATCGAAGGCGTACCAGATCTTCTACACATGATTTGGAGATACAACATTTGCTTTTAGATGAAGACAATGCTTTGATTAGTACATCTGATGAGGAGGAGGATGAGTCACCATTGTATACTAGGCTCTATAGTAGTGATTGTTATGAGAGGAATAACTCTTGATTGTATTTTTGGCATGAATGGTTAATAATATAAGCTTGTAAGAACTCGAATGATATAAAAGTTAATTGTTTTAAATCAATTGCTCCTTGTGAATATTGATTGTTATAACTTATAAACAACATGAGTTGTTAATTTTACGGTAAAAAATATGACGTAAATTTGTGACATTTGCCTAATTTTGTGAATTTTCAATTTTATGACATGGGGAGATTTTAAGCTTTTCCATTGAGTCTTTGAGGACATGTGATACAGGTATCACATGCTTTGTGAGATGGTTAAAAAAGCCCTGAAATCAAACGGAATATTCCTTATCCTTCCAATTGATCGTGATCCTTCCACTTCTGAACGCGAACATGTTTCAATGAATATATATGACCATGAGTTTAGAGTTTTGGTAAATGTTCATAAATTTATCCCCTTTCTTTGTCGACGAGTTCCACGAGTCGCAATGCACGAACTAGGACTTGGCTTATTTAGATATCGACGATGAAATTAAGCTACAAGTTTTGTGGCATTAGTGGGATTCTCAACAAGTTTCCATGTTTGCCCCACAAGCATATAACCCTACCAATCAACAAAATAATACAATTTGTTATGCACAACTTGGAGTCCCAAATGGTCTCCACCTCATGTTTTGGACCTTCATCAAGCTCAATAAAAAGTGGACAAGGAACAACACAACATGGAATAGAGTTCGAAGCATAAGGTTCCCAGAGTGATACATCAAACATTGGATGAAGAAGCATATGGGGAGGGATATCAAGACGAAAAACGTCATTGATCTAGTTAGTGATTACATATGGACCGAGACATTGATAATCCAACTTGTTGCAAGACCTAGTGGTCTTTACATTACATCATAAAAGTCATATCTCCAACTCGAAATTTGGGTCTTTCTGGTGATGAGTCAAGACGATGACAATTTGCAAATGTTGAGCACATGAATTTCTGGGAGATGACATAGACGATCCTCCACATCAAGGTTTCTGGATTCTCGCGCACTATTCAACGAGGCTAGATACGGGTGTTGGCAAAGAAGGGAGAAAATTTGCCCGAGCTAGTTCACTTTGTTGGAATGCTTCAAAGTGATTGACATCCTCTCTTGCATCTCGGCAATAAAATGGTGTTTGGAAATGTGACCCTTGTAATCGCAAAGTGACAAGGTATATTACCATCACATGTTAACTACTAAGTGCCACTAATTAAATGAATATATGCTTAGTGGGTTTGCTTCCAATTGGGTTGAATCTTCAAAAGAGAAAGATCGCTTTATTGTGTTGTGCGCAATGTGGTGGAGAATAAAAAACAACATTACACTTATTATGGAGCTACCTACTAAACAAAACATTCATAGATAAAATATGCACAACAATTTAAACCCAAATTTCCTTGCAAAGGTTTTGGAAAATCTTTGGGCTGGTTATGTAGATTTTGCATGACTAGCTTAAGCAATGTTGATTTCCTCCGCAACAAAAGAACTTGAGCACCTGAACCGTTAGATAGCTCACAATTGTCTGATCTTTGGTCAAGGCCAAATTCAAGGATTTAGCTTCTTCAAACAATCTCCATTCAATTGTCTACATCTTCGGAATATCTCAACATTACATTCTTTGCTTTCACCTCGCATTGAGGTTTAGTCTCACAAGAAAAATGACATGATACCTTTTTTTCTTTTTCCTGTATACTAGTGGAGAATTTATTTTCCATCTTCTTTATGTTTTACTAAAGCACTCGCTTATCTTTTTTGACAAATGTATTTTGCGTTAAGATTGGAATTCTTATTATTCATTGAATCGGCTAATCTAGTCTATAACTTAAATATGTGATGCAAAAGAATGGTGTAGAAATGAGTTTTTTGAGCTAATCCTATATAATGTGTAGAGTTTGATTAGCAATCAACAATAGTTCAGTCCGAAAGTGTCAAACTCAACCGTTTAGAAAAATTGAAACATAAACCGAATCACAAAACTGTTTAAACCGAAACCATTACAAAAAATCCAAGCCCAAACCAAACAGTTTTAGAAACTTCCAAACATTTAAACCATTAAAACTGTAGTTTCACAATTCAGTTTTGGTTTTCAAGTGTTTTCGGTTTTGGTTTTTTTGTGCATGAACATTTCTACACAGTGTTTTCTTATGATTATGCTTACCCCACCTCTATAGTACAAGGCGAAGCTCCACCTTGTAACAAGGTTTCACACTCTTATCTTTCGATTTTGTAAGGTAAGTTTGCATACAATATTTTTTTATCTTGATCATCCTTAAATGCCAATGTGCCGTCACTATTATTATTGAAAGTGTTTCCGTTAAGTTCTGAGTTCATGTGCATGGAAAATATTACAAAGTATTTCAATTAAACCTGCTTCTTGAAGAGATAATTTCTTTCACGATCATTATCTTGGAATTTCAGGCCTCTTTCAAATGGATGTTCAATATTTTGTCTACTGCTGCTTCTGGTTGGGATCATTGGTCATGATGGAGCCTTCAAGCACGGTCTAATTAATAGAATCCAATCTCCCTCAATCTGTTAGTTATGGGCACATGCTGTATGACAAAGCTTCACTGGTCCCACCCAAATGGGTGATTGAAACATAGTTTTCACTATCATTGAGAGGTCGCTCGATGACAGGTAATATAAATAAATCTGCTTAGGTAGTCTCTGTAAGTAATCTTGCAGATGCATTCCATTTTTCTTTGCTTTTAATCCACGTTAGTTTTTCATTACAGGCATATCTAATTTTCATTGAAATCATTGACCAGATCTCGTACTACACTGGAACATGAAATCGACAACATGTCTATTTGAAATACTTATATCTCAACCCTGTAGATCTGAATCAGGCCACTTCATCACATATAATCTGCAGCAACAACCAGATCAGTGTTACGAGACACTTCCGTTGGGCAATAGCCTTAATGCGATTTCTACTTCATTGAAGTGAGCTTTCACTAGAATCATTCATGTGTCCAATTCTATGCTGGCACTTTCAAGTCTTGAATCAATGTAGAGAATCCACTTATAGACAATATTCCATTCACAACACCTTAATTGGAAGATTCATTCATCTCTCAAAAGTGACCTCCACTACTTCGCCACTTCTGAACTGATAAACATTCAAGGTTCATCCGGCATATATACAACAATAGCATTGCATACACCAGCAATGTTAGTGTCACACATGACTAGTTCATCCAAGAGTAACCAATTTGTGATGTACCCTGAAATACATTAGATATGATAATGATGTGCAGACCAAGAGGCTCTTAAAAGACAATGCGCTCCTTAATCAACCCATGCCCCTCATCTCGGCTTCAGCAAAAGTATTATATGCATTTGCTAGAAGTAGGAAGGCTGAAGTGTTCTTTGGATCCAACTTCCAAATGCATTCTGACACGTGTTCCGCTAGCTTCAGGTTGCCATTTATTCTGCAAGACCCAAGTAAAACCAACCATGTCTCAGCCATCGGTCTATAGGCCATTTCATCCACCATACATGATCCTTCCTCCAAGCGACCAGCTCTACCAAGCATATCAACCATGCAAGTGTAGTGTTCTAATCGCGGCCTTATCTCATAGAGCCTAGACATGGAAGAAAACAAAGAATATCCTTCATCGACATATCCTTCATGGCTACATGCAGAGATGAGCTCAAGAAAACATACATCATTCATTTGCAAGCCCTCAGATTGCATTTTATCAATGGTTTGACGGGCTTCTTTGTACATTCCATGTTGAGCATACCCACTTACAAGTGCGGCCCAAAGAACCATATCCCTATGGTGACAGGTATTGAATACCTTTCGTGCATTCGACAAGTCACCACATTTACAATACATGTCAATCAATGCAGTTCCAACACAAAGATCTGAAAGGAACCCCCTGCTGGCAATGAGTACATGAAATTCTTTGCCTTTGTCTAGGGAAGCTAAGTTCATGCAAACACAAAGAGCATTGAGGAAAGTACCAATATCTGACTCTAGGCCTTCCTCGGCCATTCGACAAAAAACTTTGTATGCTTCATCCATCGACCCATTGTGAATGTGTCCCCATAGCATTGCATTTGAAGACACAGAATCTCTCACTCTTGATTTATCAAAGACATCCCGTGCACTCCCCATACATCCACACTTAGCATACAAGTCTACTAATGCGCTCTCCATTTGTAGATTTGACTGAATACCAGCTTTCAGAATTAATGCATGAATCATTTCACCCCTTTCCAAGTCTGGAAAGCCTGCACATGCATTCAGAACGCTTAGAAAGGTGACCTCATTTGGCATGACACCCTCTCGGCACATCCTGTCATAAACATCGAGTGCTTCTGTAAAGCTCTTGTGTTTCACATACCCAACAATTATGGCTGTCCAACTAATCACATCCTTTTGACTCATCTCATTGAAAACTTCTAGGGCATGCCCCATGCTTCCGCACTTTGCATACATGTCAATCAAAGCATTGCAGATTGACATAGTTTTCTTGATCTTACTCCGTCCCATGATATCAGCATGCACTCGTTTGCCTTCCCCAAGGTCCCGAACCATAGCACAAGCTTGAAGAGCAGTTAAAAAGGTCACTTCATCTGGCTGCACACGCGTGCTTTCCTTCATGTCGTGGAAGAAGAAAAGTGCTTCTTCACCCTTGCCGAGCTTTGCATAGCCAGAGATGATGATTGTCCATGAAACAACAGAGTGAAATGGAGCCATACACAAGAAGACTCCACAAGCATCGCACATGCTGCCGCACATGGCATACACATGGATGAGCGTGTTACATACCCTGACATCCTGATTGACGCCTGTCCCGATCATGTGTGAATGCACATCATAAGCATGTTTTAAGTTCCCAAGATGGCCACATGCTTTGAGAACACTCACAAATGTACCTTCATCGGGAACAAAGCCATTCTTTTGCATGTGGGAGAACATGACCAATGCATATTGAGTAGTTGCATAATCATGGCTTGAAGCATATCCAGCAATCAGTGCATTCCATGCCACTACGTCCCATTCTGGCATGCATCTGAACACGTCCCATGCCATCCACAATCGCCCCTCCTTCGCGTGCATGCACAGGAGCCTCGTCTCAGCAAACATACACCTTCCTTTTCCGTTATCATTAGTGGTGGTGGTGGTGGTGGTGGTGGAGGTAGAAGTGGCTGCCATTCTTCTTGTATTCCTAGTCATCTTCCTCTCTGGATCATCTTTACGTTCCCCTCTCTCTGCTTTCTTTTCTTCCCTTGCTTTTCTGTTTTGTTCAAGCGTGACCCTGTTTGCCTTCGGACTAAGACAATCTCCGACGCACACACACCTGTATACATACATATATAATAAAGAAGGCTAGTAGAGTGAGTCTGATTTGTCTTGGGTGATTGATCTTCATGCATAAAGTTCTGAGGGATCTTCTTCATTTGTGCCTACATTTCCTCCCTTTCATCGGGTTTAGGTTCTTCCTCATAGTGTCTTTTGTCCCGCATGCTTTAAGAAGGTTCTATCATTAGGAATTGTTTCAAGAATCAACTACATGACATGCCTTCACCTTGCAAAGTTGCACTCTTCCATTGCAAACATTCTCAAGGAATGTCTCTTTTCTCTTGTTAATGTCTTTCATTCCTTAACCCATGCAACCTATATGGTGGGGTTACACCAATCGGTAGAAACACCCATTCTTCCGATTTTTTTCCAACCACACATAGAACATATGCAAGAGAATGCTTTGGCCATGTCTCTAAAGTAGATCGGAGAGTGTCAAGCTTTACTTCAATGTCGAGTAAATATTCCAACATGTGTGTGGAGAAAGATGCAAGCCTAGGGTAGGAGATTGAGTTTCAAGTTTTCATGGAAGAAACTCAGAGTAGCATGGGTAGAAAGAAACTAAAAATAATGAGCTTCAAAGGTTGTGACATTTCAAAGTCATAGATAGTTATAATCTTTATTTTGTTCTTGTCCTCTTTACTGAAGGGATACCATTCAAAGGAAACTTCGAATCCGCACAAGCATGAAAGATAATCAAGAAGAACTAGTTTTTTTGTGCTAGATAATACCTTCACACTTCTGGCTATCATGGACTTTGTTTCTTTGAAGATTTTCACAAAGCCTAGGTTCAATAACATGTATAATAGCTTTTGCATGACATTATCATGTATTGTGGGAGATTACTACACTATACTCTCTAGCTTAATAAGAGCTCATATGACAATACTTGAATAATATTAGAAACAAGGGTGAAACAAGGCTACCAAATTCTCTTCTTTCTCTATTGCCACTTTAATGAAATGGAGGACTATGTTGCATAAGTTTTCTTTATGCTTAAGGAAATGTGTTTGGCAATACCTCTAAAAATACAAATGAGTTTTTCAAGTCTGGTGTTGTGAATCATGATAACACATTGGAATAATTGTATGCACGAGTATGTAGTTTTGTACAACGTAGAACCACCTATGAGAAAGGCATAGTGTGAAACAAGGGTGAAACAAGGCTACCAAATTCTCTTCTTTCTCTATTGCCACTTTAATGAAATGGAGGACTATGTTGCATAAGTTTTCTTTATGCTCAAGGAAATGTGTTTGGCAATACCTCTAAAAATACAAATGAGTTTTTCAAGTCTGGTGTTGTGAATCATGATAACACATTGGAATAATTGTATGCACAAGTATGTAGTTTTGTACAACGTAGAACCACCTATGAGAAAGGCATAGTGTGAAACAAGGGTGAAACAAGGCTACCAAATTCTCTTCTTTCTCTATTGCCACTTTAATGAAATGGAGGACTATGTTGCATAAGTTTTCTTTATGCTTAAGGAAATGTGTTTGGCAATACCTCTAAAAATACAAATGAGTTTTTCAAGTCTGGTGTTGTGAATCATGATAACACATTGGAATAATTGTATGCACGAGTATGTAGTTTTGTACAACGTAGAACCACCTATGAGAAAGGCATAGTCTGCCAGGGATACAATGGTTGAAATTTTAACCAACACAAAACACAGAACATGGGAACACAATGACATAATTATGCAGTGCCACACATGAAAACTTACAACGTATGCAAACCGTGTAGTAATTTTAGTTGCGGTGGAGCATACTGTGTAGTAATTTCAGTCGCGGTGGATCATTCTTTTGTTTGCTCTCTATCAATGATAGATATAACCATGAGCCTTCGAGGTATCATGCAAGCATCAGGTGGTTATAAAAATCAGTGCTATCACACTTGAATGAATACATGCAAGGCTTCAACTTCATCTGGCATACATAATCCTCTGAGAAACTAATAAAATTGAACCACATTAGAATTTGCAACACCACTTAAAACTCCCATCTACAGAGGTTGTTTGCACGTGTGGTCTTGCATACATATGGATCTTTGTTATTGCTTAAAGCATGTTAAGATAGAAATGCGCATAAACTCCAGTATTCCTGAGAACACAACATTATTAACAGTTTTCTGCAACACCACTATACTTGATATATTTTCCATTTGTATTTCATCCCATTATTAACGTATTTTACATGAATAAGACAAGTCAAAGAAAAGAAAAATATGAAGTCATGAAGTGACCCACCTGGGGGGGGAGGGGGAGAAGGTGGATATTACAGAACTTGACACCACATTTTTAGTGCCTGTAATTCCAACTACATGAAATAGACACTGATGGGATCATAATTTGCTGGAAAATAGTGGCCACCATTAGAAGCGATTTATCATCTCCATCAACATAGCCTAGAATGACAAAACTCTCAATGAGCCAGGGTTAGCTACGAAACTGTCTTCCTTGCTAGTATTGCTCCAAGACTCTGCCTTTGGATGCCTGTTAATATGAAAGGGAAAGCTCTTTCTTTTCTCTCTTAACGAGCCTATTGATACAAGGTCATGGGTTCAAATCGAAACATTCACAAATCATTGTAAAACCATTAACGTATTGGGATAATGAACTCATAGTCTTGAAACAGTTGACACAGCATCTCACGTATGGGCTAATTGTGTCTCTGTTGGAGCCTGGCTAAACCTAATTAAGTTTACTGATGGGTACTCACAGATATCTCACTCAAATATTGTTGAAAATTTGAGGTACTGGTACTGGTATGAGTGAGATAGCTGAACTTGTTGGTTTCTCTGGATTGTGATGTTGGATCCCAACGAGCGGAATCTAAATATAAAATTGAGCGTACGCATAGCTGTAGAATTTAATGGCGGTGAACTAGACAAGCTAGTCACGTTGAGGGATCCAAGTACCAAGAGACAAGCTATTTGAGTTCAGGGTTTTACTGTTTTATCTGAGAGAATGGATCTAGTCTCATTGCTCGCCATATTTGATCCAGTATATATACATGGAGAGAGTCACATTTACACGATGTCTTCTCATTGGAGGATATGCAGCTCTAGCCATGCTAGAACGATGTGATGTGTCAACAGGCACACTTCTATGAGCCCCATATCATGGTCACCCTTTCCTTATGTACGGTGCATCAATATGGGCTCCAGGCCTCACCATGTGAATGTTACACAAATAAAGTGTCCAATCGTCATGATGCGGTCACAGGTGATAAGCAGCCAAGCATTCACCACACACGAGATCATCCAGGCTAAAGTGGCGATCGAAACATCAAAGCAAATGGCGAAATCAGACCAGCAAACAAAATGATCACGGTTCAACAACAATGGCCTTGACATTGACAACTTGCCACCCTTTCCACATTGTACACCTCTCCAAACTGATGAAAGAAACAAGGTATTGAGGCAAGAACAGGGTATTGAGGCAAGATCTATGACAGCTCTATTATACCCAAAAATCTTGGCTCGCATCAATGGAGCCACTTTCACTGATATGGCATACTAAAAAGATCATTAATTACATGAACTTTACTAGATTCATATAGAGATCAAGGTACTTGGACAGGTACATATCCACAGTGCTCGCATATCAATATGCCATCTCAGAATTTCTTCCAATGAAGTAGAGATCAAGGTAGGATGAACATACCTAGTGCTAAAAGACTTTGCATATTATGTGAAGGAGAGATTGAAAGCAAGGAACACTTCTTGTGAAGGTGTGCCTAGCTTTCAACCACATCAGAGAGAAGTATACATCTCACATCAGCCCTTACATTAGCATGCAGGATGCAATGAAATCACACATCACTGATTCTTCAAAGTCTCCTTACCTCCAAAATGCCAAGGAGATGAAAGCGGACAATGGAGACCGTGAGTATCAGGATCGAAGGAGCATGGGCCATACCAGCACCAGATCGTGGAGATCATTACTCACCATTTCAAATCCGCACAAGGATACAAAGATGAACTTGTTGCATAGATGAAGTCATCTTAAAATAAGATGTTTAAGATGTGGATCCACCGCCCTGACATGCATCTTATACCAGATACATTTGACTTATGACGGTAATTGTTTTGCCCCAAATACTTCACTTTTATCCTGAAATATATCTGCTGGGCCAAAAATGCATCTCAAAGCTCAGGATTCCTGGCAGCAACACATCAGGAAATAGTAATCAGATAGGGAAGGGCAGTGATTACACAGGCAGAATGGCAGGCAGCACGGTCAATGGTTTATGGTTTCAAGGAAATGGTTTTAGATGATTAATGGTTTCAATTCCGTAGAGGGAAGAGAGTGGGATATAGATAGAATAATAGGAATTTTTCGTCATGGGAATGCAGCAGAACAGAAAAGCAGCTGGACTCATTTATTGGAGCTTGGACGATCATCTACAACTATAGGTTTGCCATCAGTTGCCTCTGTCCCTCATCCACAGACACAAAAGAGAAAGAGAGGACAAAGATCACCTGATGTTTATCTCGTTGCACTATTCATGGTGAATTGGCTTACAAAATCTCAAAATCTCACCTACGCACTTGACCATGAGGCAAACGACCCTCACCAAATCTCAAAATGGATGGTAAAACAAGTGGATATGTACAAGTGTTGAATTGGAAGTTTGTAAGTTGCATATTAAATGTATTCTTCTGTGTCGAATTTAGAATGGTTGGCATTGTTGGAAATAGGTTAAAGGACCTTGGCTTCACCAATAACAATAATTAATTAACATCCCTCAAATAAGTTAGCAAGGTTTTCATAATATTATTGATTTAACCTGCATTTGTAACATTCTTTCACATGAGTGGTGCAGGTGTGAGTGCTGAGGAGAGATATCAAAAAGATGAGTGAAATTATCATGGGCTTTAGGAAACATAGACCTTTTGTTTCAAAATGGATAGCATGAATTCATTGATATCACGATTCGTCTCCTTGGCACATTTTGGCTCGCAATCCTGATTTATCCCCTAGGCACTCTTATGCAGAAATCTTGTATCATGTCCCTCACCAACCCAGGTTTGGAACATAGATTGCAAGGTACAAGAAAATAATAAGCAGAAAACCCTCACCTGGCTAGGTGCCTGACACTATGACATGGTTTAAACAATGGTGAATAAAATATCTATAGGAGCTCTCACGTGATGCTATGAACTGTATGGAAATCGAGGATAGATTACTAGAGGTGCTAAGGGTGACGTGGCAAGATGCTGAAGTGCAAATTTTGGAATATAACACTGCAAGTGTTAATCAACAATATCAGCCCCAATATGCGATAAGAACACCAAAACGTATCCCACCGCATCTAACCACCCACCCCATGAGGCTTGGCCCTCGGAGAGCTTCAACACTCAAGTTGCAGGACTTCATGGCATCATCACTCAAGTACGAGCATATGCAATGAAAACATAGTGGAGGATGAATATAATTCATTTCTTCCATGCTGAGCATATAAGGTAATTCGTCAGAAGTATAATGGCTTGTTAAATGGGCATGATAATTGAAGTGTAATAATCAAATCTTCCACAAGAATGAGAAGAATGTGCATGCATTAATTTCACATAGAGAGTTTTTACTACAGAGTAGTTAACCCGCATCTTAGAGGAGTCACGTCCATGGTCATATGTTTAACTGGTCTGTAATGTCACAATTGGCCTACTCGTGGACGATAAAAAAATTCCCCCATTCCAATATAGTGCAGATTATTCCAATCTGAAAATGACCAAAGTGGAAAAGAATACAGTTTTGGATAAATTGGATAATAAAAGAGCATAGATCAGTACCACGACATCTCTTGGTCAGAACCTGGCCCACTATAAGGCATAGTTTTGGCACACATTGGAGATGGATTCATGACGAAGCCTTCTTATGTGCATATGCATCTATTCCATGCGCACTGCACTGTTAGGGTAGTTATGGTCCTTTTCATATGAGTTAGCGATTGCGGTAGGCAGATATGCATCCACAACTCTGGAAGAAAGAATCTGCCAATTGCACCAGCTGGAAGTAAAATTTTAAGAATGCTATGTTTGCCAATGTACTATTATTTACGAAATAAAAGGGAGATAATGCTGCCTCTTTAACCACGGCTTTGACCCACTGACCAAGGTAATGTAGAATGAGGACCAATCATGCTCAGGGATAATTCTTGCTAGACATGTGGGATCCTGACTAATAGGGGTTATAATATCACACAATAGACCTCATTCCTGTGAATCGTATAGAGATGAGGTAAAAAATGGGTGGGGAAAAGCCATTAGAAATGAGGTAATGGTAAAACTCCCCCACCAAAAAAGTTGAAGTCAACAAACTATAAAACATCAAAAGCTAAACTAAAGAAAGGTTGGGCTAAAATAAACAATGAAGACAAAAATGAAAATCAAAGAAAAAAAGTTTTGATGGGAGGGGATAGCTTTGAAACAAGCACAATGACAAATAATCAAACTTCTACAAAGTATGATTGAAGAACTCAGGCGAACGCGAACATGTAGGAGTTCAGCTGATTAATGACCAAACAAAAGAGGATATGCAAAACCCCGTTAGAGCAATCGTCTCAATGCCACCTCGGCATGAACTCATGGTCAGATTCTAATGGTCTTACATGTTTCCATTAGGAAACAGTAGGAGCTCAGTTGATTATATTCTTGGGACAAGAGAAAACTCCCAAACAATCAAAATCTTAACTGTCCTACCCCACCCAAATAGCTCCTTTCCATAATCCTTGCCAGCAAAATACCATCACAGGCACCTTCGCTCTTGTTACCAACCTTGCCCTTAAGCACAATTTCCACTTTGCCCATGACCTGGCAAAAACTTATAATGAGGCACATGACCTCAACATTCATAGAAAATATTCCCATAATTGTTGATGTGATGAGGACTGTCAAAAGCTTTCCCAATAACTTTGTACAAATGAAAGCCTTGCAGAGGTTACACAAACAATAGTTCGCAAGCAAATACAAACTCTTACATGCCAAAAAAGGTGCACTTAGGACGAAGCACAATATTGGGATTTATACCATCTCTTCATGACCAAAGACTAGTGTCTGGCAACATATAAGACAATCCCAAAACCTAACCCCAATCATTAATTCCACAGCAATGGCATTCTCATGTAGAACGCTTGTATTATGTCACCACCAACCAATTTTATAACCATCAAAGACTCAGCCTCTACTTCATTTGAGAAACGGTTGAAAAGGTTGAGAAGTCCTCCGCCTTAAGGGCTTTGTGCAGCAAACTCCTCTGGCCGACGATCTGAAGAATAGTAGGTCCTGCTTAACCTCAGACATAGTTGAGAATGCTATACAGCACCTTTTAAGATGGATGATCCTCTGACACTTGACTACCAAACACACTTGACAAAGTTGAGAATGCAAACACCTCATAGCAGTAAGCACCTTTGCCGCTATCCAGAAAACTGCCCATCCAGACCAAAAGAGATACCAGAATCTTATGGCACAACAGTCTTTACATGCCATCCAAGCAGCTGAAACCCATCAAGAGGACACTACTCAGAGCCAACCATAATTAAGGAACTGGAGTTTGAGACTGGTGCATTGAAATAGCTGATGAGCCAACCATTCATCACCATAAGATGAATGTATAAGCATTAATAATTTTCGGCATAAACAATCTCAAGTCCATTCATAGTATGAAATAGCAAGTCACCAGCACCCTGCCCGAGGACCTCAAGACAATCAATATGAAAGGTATGCCGACCAGTACACGGCGTAAAAGAGTTTTTGATCTTTGATTTTGGAGATTTTTGGTCTATGAAATCAACATGGATAGCTTGTGAAACTTTTCGTCGCTAGCAATTTGTGTAATTTGAAGTTTCTAGTATGTTCAAAACACACTTTGGAATTTCTAGTGGCTGAAATTTTCAGTTGCTGAAATTTTCATGGTGGCCCAAATCTGAGATGGAACGATGTTTGGAATGATCTGACTTTTTGTTTTACATTGGGAAGACGATTTGTGTGTGCTTTAATTTTAATGGTGGAAAATGTTAATGCCAGCTTTAGAGAGAGGAAGAAAAAGACAAACAACACAAAAAGCATGTGCAGAGATTGGAGAATACAGGGAATGTGAGATGAGAAGAGAGGCCTATCGCATGGTTAATGATGACAATCATGCAAGAGAGCGTAAAGGTAGGGTAGTCCTTGGGGGTGAAGTTACAGCCTAATGTAAGGTAATAACACTTTTCGCACTGCATAATTAAAATCCAAGGGCTCGGTCTTTGGTGCTATGTGAGGTTTTAATCCTCCTAGATTAAATGCTGAGCGAGATTAAGTTGGGTTTAGAGTTTAGGGCTTAGGGAGTTCCATCTTCTGTTCTGGTTTCATGGTGGCCAACTGCTAAGCTTGGTCCAATATAATTATAGAAACAAAAAGCCTTTATATAGAGACTAATTATGGGCATTGATGATCCATAGCGTTAAAGTTCAACCAAGTTATAGGGAGGCATTTATCCTACAGTGTGAGATGTGATTGGCCTGCCCATACAACATCCCATTAACTTCAGGTGGAGACTGCTTGACAATTTGTCAATGGCATGTGCTAGTTGACTGTGTTCCTCGTAAGCAATGGTGAGCCTTGATGTCTCAGACATAAAGCATTACACATGCAGAGCTAAGCTAGCCTACCAAGGCATCAAAACAGAAATGCTATCCAGTTCTATAAGTCCGGCTCTGTAGTGTTTATGAGAGCCCCAGACCACGAATAGTTATGAATCTTCCTACAATCCCATGTCCCATCCTCAGGAAATATGGTGTGGGCTTGCCTTTCTTTTCATATGCCGACTTGAACACAGGCTATCTTTCATGGGAAGCTGTATTTTCACTATGGCAAAGACTGGTGTTCATCCATCCCCCACGAGGGAGACTGCTTGCACCCTGCCTTAGATTGCAACTTTCATATATTCATGAGGGGGAATCACTATTTTGCTGAGATTCAATGAAAGACTTTTTCTGTTCATTGGATTTTCGGTAAGTTCTTTCCTCAGAAAAAGCGAAAATAATTGATAAAATATATAATAATTCAAACAACGAAATAACTCTATAAAGATGACAATGCCTATATGTTTGCATATTTCAATTTAGACACATGAGTCTAAATTTTACTTTGCACATGTCACATTGTGGTTACTAAAAACTTCACACACTTTCATATTTGCTTCAAATATGATAATATAGAAAAAAAGATAATAATTTCAATGACCCTAAAATATTACACCTTCTTTATGTGATTGTAGTACAAAGAAAAAAACACAACCAAAATAGTCAAAAATTAAGCTTAATATCATAAAAAAGTAAGCATTAAAAACCTACATCTTCGCAAGTTTTTCTTTATATTCAATAATTTGACCACGGAGAATGTGGTTTGGGCGTAAAGTCTTGTCCACACCTGCACCTCCAGGAGGTGGAGGTAGCACCTCTCCAGTCTTGGGACTCGTATCATGACTCCTGAGAATCAAAGAGAAATTGCAAATAGTTTCGTAAAAGTGCAACATGAAACCCTTAAAAAGCCAAACATATTAGAATTGTGATTATTCTTGTCTATTACATAATTGCAAGTAGTTTTGGAAAGTTAAAGAAACAAATAATGGAATTTTGGAGTCTCCAACGTACTTCAAAGCAAATTTTCTTCGGTTTTTAACATATTAAAATCTTTGTACTATGAAACCGTGAACCATTCCTTCATGGAATTAAAAGCAATGTTCCGTAGACTACAAAATTTCATAAATTTAAATAACTAAAGAGGTTTCTACTGCGCTAAAACATGGGTATACATGCAGTATAGAAGACCATAAACATTTGACTGTCTGCAAACTATAAACTATTATTCTTGTTTGATCTTATAGTACATTTTGGTCTCTTCAAATCGTTAATATACCTTTCTTTCTTTCTACTACCCTATGCATTCAAATGGTAATCCTCATAAGCAATCATGGAGTTCACATGGAATATTTTACACAGCAATCCCTTTCTTTTAAGTTCCATGCAGAACGCAGACATTACTTACCTATTCGAAGCTGTATGAACATTATTTTTTATCGTATCGAAAATTCACTCTAAGTACTTATATGTAAAAAGGACTGTTATGCAATAGGCTTGACTGAGGCAAAAACATTGCTACATTCCAACTACGATAGAAGCATCTGCCTATCCAGAAGCAGTTATTAAATACACACCGCATCTCACCAAAAATTGCATTAACACAAACCACCATACAAAGCAAGAAAATTCTAGATAAGGTTCAGAAAATATTGTTAAAAAAACAGTAGCTAAAGAACAATCTCATAGACACTTACTTCAGCCATTTTTCAATCGCTGATCGTTCATATGAATGGCCATCAGCTGTAATTACAGGATCTTGCATTATTTCCTGCGTAATACAATCAACAAATTCTGGAGGCACTTTGTGAAGATTATCTGCATCATCCCATATTTGAACTGCAGATTTTAACACGTGATAAAAGTAGCCTTCAGAAGGATTCTCTTTCTTCTGCGGAGAAAGTGAAAGAGACTCTGGTGATATTATTTCAGAATCGAACAGAGATTGAACTGTGCTTATATGTGATAATTGCAATCGCTCAAAATGGTCTTCATGTTCAATCGACTCATGAAGCTTTGTATCATGGAATGCCATATTCCAAGGCTGTTGCTCATTTGACATACTATTCAATCCGTCCACTGCAACTGTCGAAAAATCCCAAATGAAATTTTCATCCTTCTCATTAATAAAGTCTAGACTACCCATCTTCACAGCATCAGATGTTGGAGATATGATTGGCATATCTGATGCAGTATCACAAACAGATAATGAAATAGGGGAGACAGGATTGCATTTCACTGCACCATTTTCAACAGCTTCTGAGAGACATGTAGATCCCATCGACATACTATTGTATAATGAGTGTCCATCCTGTGAAATTGACCTTGGCTGCAGGGGAGAACCTGATGAATTTTGAGCATAGAAAGGTGGAGGAGAAGACGTTATACACAATCCTGAGATAGGACACGTTTGGAACGTGGCATGTCGAGCAGATTCAAAATAGGTACAGTCAGGCAGAAACGAAGACTTGATCTCAGACTGTGGAATCTGTTCTAGCTGATTCGGATAATCCAAGGGCGGAAAAATTGTTGGAGTTGAAAATAGTTGATGAAGAGATGCTGCATGCTCTGTTGGTGGGGGTGCTATTGGTGGCTGAATGGCAGAACCCCTTGCCTGCAAAATCTCTCTCTCTCTCTCTCTCTCTCTCTCTCTCTCTCTCTCTCTCTCTCTCTCTCTCTCTCTCACACACACACACAAACATATGAAAATATTTGAGTGCGAGTTCATTGAAGACATCAAACAACCATATGTGAGCATAGACCTTACACAAGCACCCATGTACTTTAAGATGCTTGAGGATTTGGTAGAAATGACAAAGTTACAACATGGTGCAACACTAGAATTCGAACAAGTTGCCTAAGTTCATAAAGAAAGTAGGCATTGAAGGAATTGTCATCAATGATGTAGTCATCATGCTTTTGTTATATGCAAATGATGTGAGTCTTTTTGCAAATAGTTTACAAGATGCCCAAAAGCTTAACGGAATATTAGGCATACTAAGCTACATGACGATAGCTTTAAAACAAAGATTAGGCCAAAATAAGGATAAACCATGCTTTATGTACAATAATACGCCACTTGAAATTGTGGAAAGCTTTTAATATCTTGTCCTTGGAGTTCCCTCAAACATAGATGGAATGAATATGCTACCCACCACTTAAGAGGCAAGAAAGAGAGCATATTATGCAATTGAGAATACATGTAGCTGTTGAAAAATTAGGTCCTCAAGAGATCCCTTTTCAACACTTTGCTAACATTGAGCTTTCCTATGGGATGAAAGTATGGGGCATTGGCATCCCTAAGTCCACTTGGAAAGAGTTTGAAAATGTCCAAAAGCATTTTCTTAGAGTGTTTATATAAGTCAAGTTACAAACGTGACATGCCCTCCTGTTTCTTGAGAAGGGTTGTTACGTATTTGGTTAAGGTTCAAAAAAGTCCCGTATGCCGACCTCCTAGAATCACATTGGAAGTAACCAAAAAGATCCAAAAGACACATAAAAACGAAACTTTGTATTCTATTTTGGTACAAGGTTGGGAAGATGGGATGCAGCCAATTGCTTCATGATACATCAATAGATTCTTTGTGAATGAGGCCTATCGCAAGACCAAAGTATCATGATATATGGGAAAAATACAAAAGCTCACACTTCACACATTATACTACATATGTTGCACCTATCTGCAAAAGCATATTCTTTGCCTAGGGAAACTCTACCTCCTTAAAGAATGTGCTTGATGTACCCCTTAATTTCTATGTTACTTGATCATATGGTAGAGATTCAAGATCTCTGGGTTGTGTCTTACTTGTGGATTGCAGGTGGATTGAGCTTGTTGGCCATGGTTTGGCAAATTTACTAATAGTCTAGGGTAGCCTTTTATTTGAATGCTCTAGGATTATGCTCAGTCGAGCAACTCATAACCATAATAAGTAAGAATGATTCCATGTGAACCTCATCATTTTGGAATCCAAGGGGAATTATTATTTCAAAATCTAGAAGTCTACCTAGCATCAGCAGTCTACTAGTTCATTCAAGAATGAACGAAATATAGAAAGAAGAGAAATGGACAATGATAAATATTACTTTGTAACAAGTGGAGATAATATCAACAGCTAGGTCAACATCTACACCTAGATTTAAAGCTACCCCCATCATCCCCTTCACTTTAACTTTCAATAGTTTACTGTGTTAAAAGAAGCACAAAACTTTGTTGCTAATCCTTTCCATACAAAGGTCATAACATTGCTATAAAGTTCACTTACAGGGGGTGGTGATTGATTTATGCCCACTGCTTTGTTATTGAAAATATTTGATCCTGACTTTGTGGTTTGATTCAGCCTTTCATCATTACCAACCATCATTTGTGACGACATTGTCACATTGTCATCCTTAACAACTTCAGTTGGTTTTGTCCAAGCATTGGACTTTGACCATGGTGAATTTTTCCAGACAGACTCCTGACCAATCTTGGAGCTGAACCGTGACTTTTCAGGAGAAGTGGATGCACTTACTCCATAGACATCAGAATGTATCCGCCCTACAGGCTTCTCTGTTATGGAGATACCATTTTTCCCAACAAATGAACCACCAGCTTTTAAGGATGGATTAGACCCATGCTTAGCAGCCTTCGTGAAATCAAACCTTGCCAAATAATCACTTGCAGACTTGGGTTTCAGTCCTTGATGCCTGAGGGTCTTTGAAACCTTCGCACTCTTCAACGATTCTGAAAGTTTTATCGACATACTTGTAAAATTGGTTTTTGAAGGAATTGATTCTTCACAGTCCTGTGCACCTACCCCAGAAACAGGGCAGGTTCCTTGATCTGCAGTTATTGGTTCAGTTTTCCCAACAATTCTTTCCTTCAACTTTTCTTTCCTTCGTCTTTCGGTCTCTCTAACCCTCCTCATTTCCCTCTCCTTTTCAGCTGCAGCTTCCTTTTCACTTTCTTTCTCAGTTTGTAATTTTTCCTCTCTCTGCCTTCTCCTTTCCTCGACCAGCCTTGTCACATCTTCCCGCTGCTTTCTCTCTTCTGCTTCTAGAAGCTCTTTCTCCAACCTTGCTTGCCTCTTTTCATCAGCCTTTCTGCGAGCTTTTTCACCCTTATCGGTGTGAATACTGCCCATCACATCCTTCAGTTTTTGGGAATGCTGAGAGCCATCACAGTTGTGCCTTCTTGACCCCCGAACATGATCCCATACAAATGCTATGCAGGAGAATATAGAACCTATCAGTGAAAATACTGCCAGAACACATTTCCACGCTCTGCAATGTTCAGATAGGTGAGTGTTTTCACCAAACCAAACACATCCTCTTCTCTCAGAAGCTTTGGACCAACAGCTCATTTCCCGTTTCAATGGGCCTCTGATCAAGATTGTTCCTGGACCATGTATGACCTGTGCGGTAGAATAAATCGCAGATTGAGGCAGTCCTTGACCTGCCAAATGCGGAACCTCTAAGACTGGTCGTTTAGAAACATGCCCACAGACAGTGCACGTGAATTTCCCACCACCAGGTGTCTGAACCTTATAGGCCGTGAAACAGTTTCTGCATCGGCGGGTCGCTTCTTTCCTCCATTTCGCTGCTTCTTGGGCCTCAATGAGCTTTCTCTCTCTCAACAGAGCATTTCTCCGTGCTCTCCAAGAAGACAACCATGGCATGAGCAGTTCATACCAAGCAAGGCTGCTTAGGAGTACCCCTAGGCAAGCCAATCGGGTTGAAGTTACCTCTAATCGGTATCCCGGAGGTAGTAACTGCGAGAAAGCCCAAGTGATGATGAAAGGGATGACTAGCCATGGCAACATGGTCACAAATCGCCGTGACCACCTTGAAAGTACACAAAGTATGCACATTCTTCGGCCTTCTCTCGTACTGATCACCTACCGACCAATCAATCGGAGGAGAGGAGATCGCTATACTGCTCACCCAAGCCAAACTCCAAACCTTCGGAAGTTCATTGCGCAGAAGATTTCCTGTGTTTCCTCGGAATGGAAGAAAGACGCGATCAGGGGAAAAAAACAATGGAAGGAAGGAAGAACGAGAAATGGCGTAAGAAAAAACAATAGAAGAAAGCGCAGAGATAGAGATTGACTGGCGAAACAGAGAAGAAGAAAACAGAAAGATAAAGAACCTGAAGCGATATTCGCTCCTTATTGTGTGCCCGAGGGATCGATTACCGGCCTCAATGCAGGAAATGGCGAGCTCTCTGATGCGGAAATGGAATTAGGGTTAAACCGTGCACAGAAAGAAAGGGGTGCTTTTTAAAGGGGATAGGTAGATAGTGTTGTATCTGACGAAGATGATTTATTTGTGTGTTACATTATTTATGTATGTACATACATATACATACATACATATATGCTACCTTGATGGAGGAAACCATTTCGTTGTATCATTCTTAAGGTTGGTATCCGCTCCACTTGGATAAGTATGGCCGACCTTCGAAGAATTGTTCTTTTCTTCCCCCCCCCCCCCCCCCCCTAGGATAGTTTTCTTTACTGGTTATGGCAACCATCTAGTGCGGATTGGTCGTCAACTGTTCGCACTAGGCTTTGAGCTTGACTCAGAGCTTTGAGGTATTGTTTTTTCCGTTTCCTCTCGACAAGGATTTGATTACAACTTTTGAGAATCTAAGGGTAGGTGCGGAACTTGAAATCCAAATATGTTAATTTTAAAGCAATAGTCTGTTGATATGTTGGGTTTTGCTTCCGCTCATTGCATCCTTAAATGTTTCACAACTATCAATGCTTCAATTCAAGCCCATTGCTCTAATTTCTCACAAAATGAAATATTGTCCACACCACATCACGACAGTGTACAAATCGAACATTGGAGCAATATCTACGATGTTTCATCAATTATCGACAAGATGATTGAGTTGATATATTACATTTTGCTGAATTTGAATATAATAATTCTATATATTTTTTATTCCTCTAGAAGGATTACACCATTTTATGCATGAAGGTTACCATCCTCAATTGTGTTTATTCGAAGCTCCCAATTTACCAATGAATCTTAGTGCTCGGAATCATTTAGATTCACTACAACAATTCAAGTAGAAGTTTCCAATCATCTACGTGAAGCTCAAAGGACACAAAAAGATAATGTAGATTGGCATCGACTTTCCATCTACTTTTGAATTTGGAGATCCAGTATGGTTATTACGACGTCATATAAAGACTATCAGACCACATGCCAAATTGGATTATCAAAGGTTAGGCCCATTTGTCATTAGCTATGTGATAAAAAACTGTTACTGCATTTGTGAGACCGAATAGCATAATTGTATACAAATATTGTGCATATCGAGTGTGGAAAGTTGTCTTCCACTCATCTTCTGATAGAATCCATACAAGGTTATATGTACCTCATAAATCGGTGCATACCTAATCTTGATAGTAACTTTATTCAAGACCCGGTAATCCACGACTAAACAAAGTGAATTGTCTTTTTTCTTTGCAAAGAAAATGGGTCCACCACATGGAGATTTTGACTGTTGAATGAAACCACTTGTCAAGTTTTCCTCAATGTAAGATCGAAAAACCTCAAGCTCGATTGGTGACAAATTGTAGATTGGTCCCCATGGTGACTTATTTCCTGATTGTAAATCAACGGGACAATCACATGTTGGATGCTCTAGAAGCATATTAGCTTTCATAATCTTGATACTTTTTCGGAAATTGAATTTCTAATTTTACTTCAGCGACATTGGAAGGTTTCACTAATATTGCAACTAAGAACATTCTTTCCTTTCATCATTTTTGCGTAATGTTGTAGCGAAATAATTGAAATCCTACGAGTAAATGCTCAAGATCGTGGTCGAGGGGATATGGAGGACATGGAGAGACTAGAGGATCGTGGTCGAGGGGGCCAAAGAGGTGGAAGAGGAGGTCACCAAGCAAACCTAATGGTAGCAAAAGAAGAGGAAGGAACTAAGGTGGTGTTCACCAAAGAGGATCAAGCTCTCTTAGATATACTTAGGAGGAAGCAAAAAGCCACAGATGATACTTCGTTCATGTCATGAGGTAACATTGCCATCTATGCTTATTCGGCCACAAGTACTAGAAACACAAATACTCTTGCCTCTATACCAAAATGGACAATTGATTTCGGTGCATCTAGGCATGTGATGGGTAATGCTAGTGAATTCTCCTCGTATACTAACTTAGCAATGCCAAAAAGCATTCAAATTGCTGACGGTACAACACAACCTGTAGTGGGTACAGGTACAGTAAAATGTACTGACACTATGACATTGTCTAATGTGTTGCATGCTCCTTCTTTCCCAGTAAACCTATTATCCATACGTTTTATCATACACCAACTAAAATGTGTTGTTTCTTTTGATATTCCTAAGATGATATTCCAGGAGAAAGGGATAGGTCGGAGACTTGGGACTAGCACATGACATAGTGGACTATGGTATTTGGATCGTGAAGGGTTGGATTCAGCATTGGCATATCGTAGAGGGAACATATATAAGGGGATCTAAAATGAGTTATGAGGAGTTGTTGATACTTTACCACCAACGTATGGAACATACCTCTGATGGCGTTTTGAGTGTGTATCCACACCTTTTTGAAAAGGTTGATAAAACAAATCTTGTTTGTGATGCATGTGAATTTGGTAAGCTTATTAAAGGCTCATATGCTAGTTCAGGTCACATGAGTTCCCGTGCATTTGATGTAATACACTCCGATGTTTGGGGACCATGTTCCATAAGTTCTATTAATGGATATCGATATTTTGTCTCTTTCATTGACTGCTTCTCTCGTGTGACTTGGTTATATTTGATGAGGAAAAAGAATGAAGTGTTTGCTTGTTTTAAAAGATTTTCATAGAGTAGTTCAAACTCAATATGGTGTAGTAGTAAGAGTGTTGAGGTCTGATAATGGAACAGAGTATGTTAACATCACATTTAGGGCATATCTCTCAGATCAAGGAATACAACATCAAACTACATGCCCATATACACCAGAACAAAATGGAGTAGCGGAGAGGAAGAATAAACATCTTCTAGAGGTAACAAGAAGCATGATGATTTCTATGAATGTCCCAAAACAATTGTGGGGACAAACAATTTTGACGATTGCTGCATTGATCAATAGAATGGCCTCTAGAGTATTGGAGTGGAAGTTTCCATGTGAGTTTTTGCAAGGCAATAACTCTGGAATCCTTCCTTTGAAGGTGTTTGGATGTGTGTGTTTTGTAAAGGACAGTAGACCATCTATAGGAAAACTTGATCCAAGAGCTGTGAAACGTGTATTTGTGGGATACTCTGCCACACAAAAAGGCTATGTTTGTTGGAGTTCAGTAGAGAAAAGATTATTTGTGAGCATGGATGTTCATTTCAGAGAGTCAAAGCCATATTATAAACAAGAGGTAACTTCACCCTTTGATGACTTAATTGAGACTAAAAATATGGGGGAAGGAGATAATGGTGAGAGGTTGCTAAAAATAGGATCAATTCTTTGTTGATCCCTACATCAGTTGAGAAACAAGTGAGCATAGGAGATAAGGAAGAAGAAGGAAAAGAAGACGTGGAACCTATATGTGTTGGGACTCAAGTTGAGGGGGAGCTAAAGGTGTATACAAGGAAGAGGGGGCAAAAAGAAGGAAATATGAACACGTATTCAGTGCCACTTGTGCCATCAAGTTCCATGTCCCGACTTGCCTCAATTTCTGAAATACCTACAGAACTCCCAAACCCAGAAATCACAGGTGATATGATTTCCTCTCCTTCTCCTATAGAGATTAGGAGGACCTCTCGTAGTAATGCAGGAGTCCCTCCTAATCGTTATGGTTTTCCTCATGATATTGCTCAGTTTATCTCTTATTCTAACATATCAGTTACACATAGAGCGTTCACTGCATCATTAGACTTTGTCAGTTTACTGCGCAACTAAAGGGGAAATTGGGTAAAGAGTTTGGCGTGAAGGATCTAGGATTGGTACGATACTTTCTTGGAATTGAGGTAGCTCGTGGAGCAGAAGGAGTTGTTCTATCTCAACGAAAATATGTATTAGATCTTCTCATAGAAACTGGAATGTTGGGTTGTAGGCCCATAGCTTCTCCAATCGACCAAAAGATTAAGCTAACTGAACTTGCAGGAGAGAAATTTGATCATGAAAGGTATCAAAGATTGATAGGTTGGCTGATTTATTGGACTCACACCTGTCCAAATATTTCATTTGTAGTAAGTGTGGTAAGTCGCGACATGCATGATACGAGGAAAGATCATATGGATGTAGAGTACCATATTCTGTGATATCTCAAAGGTGCCCCGGTGAAGGGGTTGATCTTTAGAAAACATAGTCATTTTAACATTGAGGGCTATTGTGATTTTGATTGGGCCAGTTGTGTTGATGATAGGAAATCCACATCAGGATACTGCATGTTTGTTGGGGGCAATCCGGTCTCCTGGAAGAGTAAGAAACAATTAGTAGTAGCAAGGTCAACAGTCGAATTAGAGTATAGAGGTATTGTTGTAGGAGTTGCAAATATGTTATGGCTAAGAACTCTCCTAGTAGAACTAAAGGTGAATCAAAAAAATCAGATGATGTTGTGGTGTGACAATAAGTCGGCAATCAACATTGCCAACAATCCGGTACAACATGATAGGACCAAGCACATCGAAATCGATAGATTCTTTGTCAAGGAGAAGCTTGATAATGGAATATTAAAATTGAGTCATGTTTCTACTGAACATCAAGTAGCAGATTGTCTTACAAAGGGACCTGGGCCAGTAAGTCTTACTAGATTGTGCGACAAGATGGGCTTAGTGGATATTTTTCACCCATCTCGAGGGGGAGTGTTGAATGATTAAAAGTTATAACGGTTAGCCCAACAGCCAGATCTTGGCCTTTATAAAGAGGAACTTTCTCCTCATGTAAATATGAGCGATCTTTGTATTTTCTCCATCCTGTTGTGACATACCAATGTATATTATATAAACAAATGTGCCTTCTCATTTTTCAATTGTATGAAGTTGCTACTATTTGTGATTCCAATCTTGTTTGCAACAAGCTATATCATTTGGCGGATTGGTTATGGTATTGTCTGAGTAACCACAATTGGAAATCGAAAGAGAATGTTGCAAATGCTCGAGCCCTTGTCGAGGAATTTCATTAACAATATCCAGACAAACCAAGTTCTCAACTAAAAACGACTTGTAATACTCGTTGTTCAAAGCGGGGGATAATTTCATGATATGGCCCCAAACAAGATTTAAACCCGTGACCTTACACAATACATTGGTTAAGGCTTTACTATTAGGATAAATATCGTAATACCTATGATATTTTATTTATTTGTTATTTCTCGTAAGTTCTAGAACTTTTTGGACTAATGAATAAAATTCCTGAATATTTTGGAACTTTCTACTCTTTAAGGTCCTATAAATAAAATCATATTGTACTATTCAAACCAATTCGGTTAAACGTTAGTCTTAAGCCTCTAAGTTGTTCCTATCTTTGTACTCCTTTTCTATAATAGTTTTTCCTTTTATCATACTCTCTCTCTCTCTCTTGTGTTTCTCTCTCACACTTTCTCTCCTCTTTGTCCCATTAGTTAGAGACTAGTTGTCATTACCCGAGATTCCTCTAGTTATATTGTATGTCATATTGAAATTTACATGCCCTTGATTTCCCAACATTGGTCAACCATTGAGAACATGGGTAATGATGAAGTATTGAATGTTACATGTTTTGCTAACACCCATACCTTGTGTATGACACAAAGGACTTAAGGAAACCACTATTCAAATGTAATGGTAATGACCACACGCTCATTGTCGTAGACATGTTAGTCGACAATTATTGTGAAGTTCCTTTGGTAGAAGGTGACATGGTGAATGATGCACATGGAATCAAGTTGTGAGAAATATAGATCTGAGGACAATGTTGGTGGCATCAATTCCAACAATCTAGGTCGTGTGAGTTTCTAGAGGTACTAATATTAGAATGCTGATGAAGGGTGTGTTTAGTTTATCAAAGTCATATCGCATTTTGGTGGTCCAAAGAACAACTACAGAGCGGTTCTTGCACGTTAAATGCGTGAGTGGAGTGGTGATTATACAGTAGTTGTTGACAAGGTGCCGATAAAAGTTTTTTTTTACCATAAAACATATGCTCCATTGGTATTAATAAAAAGCCCGGAGGCAGTATACAAATAGTACATAATATTGTTTCATCTCCACCAGTATATCTGAAGTGATTCTAGCATTTGTAAAAACTGTTGGGAAAAAAAACAGCCATAAAACACAACATTGATTCCAGTGATCTGCTGCAGAAAACAAAATTTTGGGCTCTTAGAACAGAACTCCATAGAAAACTTATATTTCACATGATATTCCATGTCCTCCGTCTTTCCAATCATATGTGTCAGGTGTGGAGTTGTAAGAAGATTCACCATCCCAACAGAAACAGTTGCAAACAGATCTGAACTGATTCCAGCATTTGTAAAAACTGTTGGGGAGAAAAACAGACCATGAAAATGAAATGTACTATACTAATCTCCACCTCTCACCCCATTTGCTTCGATCCCCACAACTTATTCACTCTCCCTTCATGATGTGCTTTGGCCCCCTCACCATCATCACTCCTAAAAACAACCAAATTGCTTCATTCAATCCACCTCCACCATCTCGCCGAATGTCACCAATGTCCTGTGGAATTAACAACAAAATAAGTAAAAAAATTCCTCATCCCCTCATGAGCTGCTTCGATCCCCCCCACCATCATCACTCCTAAAACAGACACATTGCTTCCTTTAGTCCACATCCACCATCTCGCCGAATACCACCAATGTCCTGTGCAATGAATCAACAAAAATGAGAAATTGTTCCTCATCCCCTCATGATTTGCTTCGTTCCCCCGCACCATCGTCACTCCTAAAAACAAAGAAATTGCTTCAATCAAACCACATCCACCATCTCGCTGAATACCACCTTTGACCTATACAAATAACAACAAAAACAAGTGAATAATGGTTCCTCATCCCCTCATGATTTGCTTCTGTCCCCCCCACCACCATCACTCCTAAAAATAAACAAATTGCTTCAATCAATCCACATCCACCATCTCGCCGAGTACCACCAATATCCTGTGCAATTAACAACAAAATAAGTGAACAATGATTCCTCTCCCCTCCTGATCTGCTTCAACCCTCACACCATGACAAAGTTGCTTCAAATCCCACTACCATCATCCCGCAACATTAAAATAAGCTTCCTACATGCCGCCACCGTCTCCTCCCTGTTATCTCATGTTGTTCGCCATAAGAATGGTACTGGTGGCGGGAACAACCAAGGAGGTGGCACATAATTCCACCTAACCTCCGTGCCTGCATCTAACATTATAGGAATAGCTGACCAAACTCGTCGTAATCTCTTTCTTTTTCGAATGGTTGTGTTTCCATAGCCTTTATACCTGTCATACTCACCTTTAACCGAATGTACTAATAAATTCCAAAAAGACTTTACTTGATCCACAACGTGAATGTCTTCATCATTGTATAACTTGGAGCACCTCGCTTTCCAAAGAACCCATAGAGACAACGAGGAGACAATCTACCAAACATAACTCCGCGAGAAGAACTTGACTCCCTGCAAGGATCTCGAAGTAGAATATACCTGAAAACTTCTTACATATAAAGACAATGAAGAATGATTATAATGATAAAAAGCCCTTTGTTGATCCAACATTCCCCAAAAGACTGCACCCCACGTAAAAATAGCAGACCTATACTTACGACCTAGAAGCCTAAGAATTCAACACCAAAAACTTTTTGCGGAAACACATTCCCAAAATGCATGATGCAATGTCTCATCCGCAAACCCACACATAATACATGACCAATTACTCACTGATCCCCTCAATAAATGACCTGCATAATGAATCATCAACCACCGAAAATGCAATATCTTATTCATGCATTTAATAGACCAAAGCTGTTTCCAAAACATAACCATATGAGTAGATGAAACATTACCTTCCTCCCAATACTTTTTTCCAGCAGGTATCGGCTCGGTCTGCCTCAACATAAAATTCCTGCCAAACGCTACTGAATATTTGAAAAAAGGAAGGAGTTTAGTCGAAGAGTCAGATATGGATAATTTCCAACCATAATCCGTTGGATCCCACTGCAGGTCATCAATACGTTTAGAGTCTAACACCGAAATATGAGATGAAAAATTAACTATTAGTGGACTAGGATCGATACATATATTTTTATCTAATCTAGCAATTACTCGCACTGGCAATTGCTTCACAGCCAACATGATTTGAGACTCCTCATCCACTAGTATCAACCTACCATTGTCCAACACTTCATAAAAATAAATGCTACCATTTTGATCATATAACCGAGCTCCTATAAGTATATTAAGTGTCAAGAACATACCGTACCAACTCTGAAAATGATCGAATTGAAATGTAGGCACTGTGACCTGATACACCCTGGACAATTGTGATAACATGATCTTAGCCCCTCTTAAGTTAGATAACCTATTACTTTGCTCCAGCGTAGAGGACTGCATAAACCTTATCCAATCCGCAACCGTACGAGCTGGTCCACTATCCATTGCAGCCCATGATAACCTAGGGCGTAAACCCAAAACACATGCAACTTCATCGGTAAATAAAGGATTCCATATCAATTGTTGACGCATAAATTGATGATAGCTTTTCGGTGGCAAGAAAACAAGCGCTTGCCGAAGAGTTTCCCATGCCCGAAAAATTCCATTGAAGAAACGCAATGATCCATCATTAGACTTAGGTAGCTGGAAATCTGCATTAAAGAACCATCTAAGACTATCCTTCCATTGACCACCTACCGAAGGCTTGACCTTATATAGATGTTGCATCCATAGCTTTTTCCATAACTCCTCTCATGGCAATAAACTCCTAACAACATGTTTAGTAAGTAAAGCTTTGCTTTGCATAAATGGATCAATCAAACCTAAACCACCTTTTTGTTTAGGTTGTATCAGAATAGACCAAGCTACATTTGCTACAGGATTGACTAACCTATTGTTCCCCCAAATAAAATTCCGTACTAAACGTTGAACTTTCAACATTATTGACCTAGAAAACAGCCATGTAGATGCTATATACCAAATCGAGGACAACAACACCGCATTAGCTACAACTACACGTCCTGCTAAAGATAATTTTTCTTTATTCCAATATACTAATTTATTTCTTAATCTTAACAATAAGGGTGCAATCATATCTTCTGACTTTAATCCCACACCCACTCGACAACCCAAATACCTAATGGACTGACCTTGAGGTATCCATGTGAATCCTAAAGAGGGTACATTAACTGGCGGATCTCCCGAAGCGACCCAAAAACCTGATGACTTATCCCAATTTATCAATGCACCTGATGCATCTGAGAAATCATCCACGGCCTTTTGCATATGAAACAAATTACCATGTGAGGCCTGAACATATAAAGCTGTATCATCAGCGAATTCACAATCCACATTTGCGTTTGCTACTGGTAGTGCTAAACCTTTAATATTTACATATGGAGAATTTAAATGTATAGATAATGCTTCGGATACTAACAAAAACTGGAAAGGAGCAAGTGGACATCCCTGGCATACAGATCTTGAAATAAAAAAACGCCTACCAATGTCCCTTGCAAATAATAGAGAACTACTTGCATTACGATATAATGCTGAAACTCCTCGTATCCAATTACTTGGAAAACCCATCCTAACGAGTGTTCCCTCCATAAAATCCCAGTCCACTCTGTCGTAAGCTTTTTCAAAATCAAGAAATAACACCGCCAGATCTTGCTTCTGCACTTCAGCGATGGTCACCATTTCCCAAAAGAGAATAATATTATCAAAAATACTTCGCTCTTGCAAAAAACCTGTCTCGGTATCATGAATCAACTCCGAAAGATAAGGTTGTAACCGTCTAGCTATCGTTTTTGCTAATATCTTATAAATAACATTCAACAAGGTAATTGGTCTCCACTGGCTAAGCTCTTCTAACTGTCCACTTGTTTTAGGAATCATATAGATTAAACCCTCCTTCCATTCTTGGGGCATATTTCCAGAATCTAAAATTTGTTGATAGGCCTTAGTCAGCCCATCACCTATCAAATCCCAATACTGGATATACCATTGAACTCCCAGGCCATCCACACCAGGACAAACATCCTTTGCAAGGGCTTTTATTGCTTTAAAAACCTATTGAGTACTTAATGGTTGTAAAAGACAACGTAAAAGATTTCCAGAAACCCTATTCTGAACCCTAGACCATATAATGTCCCTCTTAACCATATCAACCTCAGAAAATGGTCTAGCTTTTAACAAAGCTTCATAATAATCAGAGGCTATTTGTCGCATCTGGCTAGGATCCGTGGTATAAGAGCCATCAGGACATCTTATATAAGTAGGTAGGCTGCGTAGGGGATTGAAATCCCTGCAACATTTGCAAGAGAGAAGACCACATTCGAGTTATATAAGTGCTCGAGTGGTTCAAGTAGGGAATCAAATATTGGACTTACAAAAGATTTCTGTTGATTTTAACTATCACAATACATCATCCACATGGGCAGAATCGGGAGATAAAGTCAACAAGTTGTTCTTTGCAGTGCATAATCATCATAAGTCATCAGCTAGGATATCTAGATTGAGGTGCCGATAAAAGTTCTCAAAACTATGGAAGATTTAGAGATTTCTTGATTGTCCTTAGGGTTTGCTGGTGTATGACAGATTCCATCTTCTTATTGTCCATATAAGTTCTGTTGCGAGATATGATGAAGCCAACCAATAAATAATACATGCCATGCTTGCAAAGTTTGACAATGAAACATATTGAATTGTATTTGGTAAGGTGATATAAGTAAGGTTCATGAAATATGATAGAAGGATGCCATCCAGAATATGTCCGCCTTGACATCCTTAATCCTTACCAAGGGAGGGAGGGAGACATAGAACCAACGAACGAACGAACGAACCATTTCTCTCAGTTAAATCCGTCTCATATTACTCTTCGCCATCGCCATCGCCTCCGCCCGTTTGGGTTTTATATTTAGGCTCTCCGTCCCTCCCTCTCACAGAATCTGCTCTTCCTCGCTGTCCTGCTTTCATGCGGGGTACTCTTCTGATCTCGATACCTCCATAGCCTTTTTTTCTCTCTTCTTTCCTTCATACCTTCTTCTTTAACAGATCCCTGCACTGGCAGCCTTGCAGATCTATATATCAATCGCGAGGAGATGCAGCTTTGATTTCCCACTTCGTCTCTGAATCATCAGTCAAAGTCTTTACCTCATCAGCATGGACGCCATCCGCAAACAAGCGAGTAAGCTGAGGGAGCAGGTGGCCAAGCAGCAACAGGTATATTCATCACTCACAGAGAGAAACAGAGAGCTGATCTCAACAATAGAAGAAATAAAAAAGAATGCCCTTGATCTCCTGTCTTGTTATCATAGATCCAGGACATCTAGGCTTTAAGGACCACTTGTGATGGGATTCTTTCTGATTTGATATAAGTATGTGAAAAGCCAAGTAGATCATGGTAGATTCCATTTCTTGAGAGGGCTATCACCTTCATACATGCTGTGTAATGTAACCATCACGCGTAACACTGATCTTGACCCATGAATTAAATAGAACTTGCAAGAGCTGCTCTAATTCTGCTATTCCGTTTCCATTTTACGTGGTTGTGCATGCGGTTTTCTTTCAAAAAAAGGAAGGAAAAGAAAAGTAAAGAAAAGAAAATAATGTGGTTTGAGGGTAGTTGCATCAAGAATGCAGTAACACTATCTGGTGTTTGACATTTCAGGCTGTGCTGAAGCAATTTGCGGGTTATGGGGGTTCACAAGGAGCAGATGTCATTCCGGGGGAGACTGAAAGCCAAAGACACCAGCAGCTGGAAAGGCTGTACATTTCTACCCGATCTGGCAAGGTCTTGTTGTTTTAGAATTGTACTGAATACAGCAAAGGCACCCTGGGATCTACGAGATTATTGATTTTCTATCCAAGTTAAAAAAATCTGGTTACCATTTCTCTTAATATTATTTATATGTGCAGCACTTTCAAAAAGACATAGTTAGAGGAACTGAAGGCTTCATATCTGCTGGCTCGAAACAGCTTGAAGCTTGTACGTTCTTAATATTTATCGATATCTGGTTCTTTCTTCTGTTTATCTATATACTACCAGTAAAGGAGATGCTGCTTTTGCATGCGTGCCTGAGAACATCATGCAAAAACTTTGATTGACCTACTTGACAGTTGAAATTATGAAACTTTAGTTCTGATCACCTGAGTATTAACACGTGTCATTATGCTTTCAAAGAAGTACTAGACAAATGAGCAAATGCATATTTCATCTTCTTTTTGCGTGAAGTAGAAGAGGTACATAAAGGCACTTTCTGCTTCTACAAGCTTGGATGTTTGACTACTTGGAATGGCAGGTACAAAATTAGCTGAAGATTGTTGCAAGTATGGGCTAGAAGGACCAAATCTTACTGGGGCTCTTGCACGGGCTTCCAATGTCTTTGGAAATGCAGTGCTTCAGATGGAGAAGGAGCGCGAGATACTGCACCGGTCCCTTGGAACTCAGGTTACTTAAGTTATTAGTTCTTTGTTAATCTAAATTTTTTGCCTTATACAGACTGTGGAGGGAGTCCTGGTGCTGAATCTGAGATCTGAGGCTTACATTTACATTGTTATTCTCTGAGCAGATAAATTTTTATATAGAATGGTTTCAGAAATAGCTTTATAGTCTTTTGACCTGCTATTCACATCACTCCTCCCTGTTTCTATTGTCCATTCAATTTCTAGTGAGTGCTATTGAGATATGGGATAATGATTGCTGTTTGGCTTTCTCCCATGAATTGACTTTCAATTTTGCAGTGATTTAGCACTGTTTGCTTGCAATATCTTTCAATGATGCTTCAAAATAGTTATTTATTTTATTCATGAACTCTAATCTTCTTCTTCCAGGTTGCAGAGCCTCTGCGTGCCATGGTAATGGGGGCTCCATTGGAGGATGCACGCCACCTTTGTCAACGGTATGATCGCCTACGTCAGGATGCAGAAAATCAGGTTCTGTATCATCCAACAGAAAACTAGTTCTCTTACACAGCATGAGACTAATGGTAAATGATATCGGTGGAAATAGGCAATGGAGGTGTCCCGGAGGAAGTCAAAAGAAGCAGGTGGAAGTATTGAGAATACCTACAAATTGCAAGCAGCAGAGTCGAAGTTAGCAGAACTTACATCAGCTATGATGACAGTGGGAAAGGAGGCAGCAGCAGCCATGGTTGCAGTTGAGGCTCAGCAGCAACGCCTTACTCTTCAACGGCTAATTGCTATGGTGGGATTTAGAATTCAAAAATTTGTACGAAATATCAATTTAGAATTGCAAAGAATTTTATCCGGGGCCATTGTTCTTGCATCTTGTGACCGGCCACTTAAACCCTTGAAATTTAGAATTCAAACTTTTGTGTTTGTTTGCTTTCACTTAAGAAGGTATATAGTGCACCTATATATTTTGGGTTTGTATGTACGTTTATCTATATAGGCACGAAAACGTATTCGTGTGCATAGAAACATTTTCTATCTCATTAAACCCTAAACCCTAAACCCTAAACCCTAAACCCTAAACCCATATACCTTATTTCTGTGGTTCTTTGTGTCCATATGTTTGTAACCCCACATTTTACATTCTGAATATATCTACATTCCTAGAACATATTGACCTGAATTGTTGAATCTGGATAGTTTGGGCTAGAATCACGAAGAGCACTTCTTGTGCACTCCGTCTCTGATATAGAACACATCATATGTGGCAATATTTACATTTTATTCTCGTGTCGATAATGCAAGTTTACCACGATACCACAATGCTTTTGTGTAGGTTGAAGCTGAACGATTATATCATCAGCGTACTTCGGAAATTCTTGATCAATTACATGTGCAGGTAGTCTTGAACACAGGTTTTCACATCTGTGCCCTTATGACTTAAAAGATCTGAGTGCTTATTATTATTTAATTATTATGTAAGCTATGATCCTTCTTAAATAATGCATGTTGAGGAAAGTTATTATGTTGATGGTTCTGTCATTTCTATTTTACTAACAATATGCAATCCCAAAATGTTCAGATGGTTGCAGAGCGTCAACGTAGTGAAGTAACTCCATCCATTTCTGCATTACCTGATTCATATGTGCCACCTCCTTCCTATGATGAAATCAAATCAAATGGCTTTGATCATACTTCTGCAGCAACTGCAACACAGAAAGCAATGTATTTCTTGGCAGAGGTACAACATGCTTGAATACTGTTTCTATAAAGTGATATTGTGGGGTCCATGTTTGCGTTTGCAGAAATCAGAAAGAAAGTATGAGAATTTCTTTCTGGTTTTAATAAAAGTAGTCCATAACATGTATTATGCTTATTTGACCTCAGAGAGTGATACAAAATTTGTCCAACAGCTTGATGATGTGTGCATTGAAATGCAGGTCATTCACTCTTTTGAAGGTGAGGCACCTGGAGAGCTGTCTCTAGTGGCTGGTGACTATGTTGTCGTTCGCCAGGTGTGACATTCATTCTCTTCTTAATTTTGTAGTTACTGAGGATCAAACTTCATGCGTGAAGGAAATGCATTAGGCAGTTTTTTGTGGCAAAGATTAAGCTTGGCACTGCTAGGTATTGATGCCAATGTATGCAATAATTTTTTTATTAAAGTTCAAAAGGCTCTAGTATATTGTAACTCTAGAATGAGTCATGGGCTGATGCTTGCGTTCAGATCTCTAAATCTTGAAGTTAAGAGATGCCATGCAATTGTACAACTCTACACGCGTGTCTATGATTTGGTATACGTGCCATCTATTTTATAGTGGCAAACCATATACTTGCCATCAATTTTATATCTCCTTACTCCACTGTACTTCAGAGCAATTACCTTTATTGTGGTGACAGTTATCTGTTGAATATAAATGTTCTCGATTTGAATATCCTTCTATGTAACTAGATGCTTGCATTGGATGGTTGTGGTCCCTAGCTTGATTTTGTTGAGTAATTGCATTAGGTCAATAAAGTAAAGGGTGAAGGCTATTTATTTCCTGCTGATATCCTTTCTCCCTGCAGCTTCCAAACGTGTATATCCATAATCAATATGCCAGCCCAACTGTGTCCAATTGTGTAGAGAGAGAGAGAGAGCAAGAGAGGCGAAGGCTATTTATTTCCTGCTGAACATGTACATCCATAATCAATATACCAGCCCCTTCACCTATTTATTTCCTGCTGATATCCTTTCTCCCTGCAGCTTCCAAACGTGTATATCCATAATCAATATGCCAGCCCAACTGTGTCCAATTGTGTAGAGAGAGAGAGAGAGCAAGAGAGGCGAAGGCTATTTATTTCCTGCTGAACATGTACATCCATAATCAATATACCAGCCCCTTCACCTATTTATTTCCTGCTGATATCCTTTCTCCCTGCAGCTTCCAAACGTGTATATCCATAATCAATATGCCAGACCAACTGTGTCCAATTGTGTAGAGAGAGAGAGAGCAAGAGAGGCGAAGGCTATTTATTTCCTGCTGAACATGTACAATCAATATACCAGCCCAACTATCTCCAACTGTGTATAGAGGGAGGGGGAGGGAGAGGAGAGAGATTGATTGATTGATTGATTGATTGATTGATTAATGTCTGAGGGTGATTTGAATAGGTTTCCCCAACTGGGTGGTCTGAAGGAGAATGCAAAGCCAGGTGTGGTTGGTTTCCATCATCACATGTGGAACGACGGCAACGAGCACCAGCAAGTAAAGTAGTCGAGGCTGGTTCAATTTTGTAAGGCTTCTTGTGGTGTTACATGGGCTTGCAAAGACGAGGTCATGCCGTATTCACTGTCATTCGAAGGAATTGCACTCTTTGCATGTAGGATCCTTTTTTCTATTCCATTGTCAAGTTTGATTGTTGATGGATGCAATGCAATTACAAGGCGCTAATTGCTTTTTTATCGTGCACACATGATGATTCATGGGTGATCGATGGGGCACATTAGATTTTGGTGGGTGCCACTGCCATTTTATGCTCTTAGCATATCCAATAGCTAAGACGTGAAAGGGGACAACTATCGCTAATCTTGTATTAGTGTCACATTAACTATGACATCATCTTGAAAAATATAGTATTGTTTCTATGTATTGTTAGCCGCATTCTTACAATTAAAGAACAGAAGTTTGAGTTAGTATATTCCAGGAGGAAATTAAGATCCAGAAGATGGTTCCAACAGAGCTATATATCTCAAATGGTTTTGTTTGGTTTGCAGCTTCCTCATGCATGTGTACAAATCTTATTTGATCAGCTATTGTTAGTTGCTGTGCTTATTTGCTTCTAGAGACTGAGCCCTGGCAACTAAATAATTGTCCATTACTGGTTCCTATCAAATGAATTATCAATACTAGGTATTATGTCAGAATGGTAGGCACTGTATTTATGTTTATGGGCTAAGGCAAGGTGCCATCCTGTTAGTCAATGCTCGGCATAATTCTTCTCTTTGTTTTAGACTCTTAGGAGAAACAATCAAGTCCCATAAAGATAGGGATGTACATTACTGTCAGTGAGATTCCACTCATTATTTTGATGTCAGGTTATGAATGTTCAGTTTTAAAGCGTGCGGCAGCATTTGATATGTTTCTTTGGTGTAAGCAAGCATTTGGCATGCTATGATTATGGTCAAATTTTGTAGGTTTTACGCATCTAAGTTGTTAAATCATCTCTACTGGTTGATGCGTTAGTATTGATTGTCATTCGTTTGATGAGGGGTTGATAAGTACCTCCCATCCCCATTCTATCTGATAACTAGCTCCCTTCTCATTCCGTGTGCAGGATTTTTGTAGTTCCTTGTGATGTGTTGGTGGGATTCTTCTTTTGCACTAACAACAATTGAGAAGGCCCTCCTAGTCTTCCCCTCTTACTAGAATCATCTAACCACCAACAATTATCGCTACCATTATCGTCCTAGATTAGGTGATTGGTAAATAATCTACCAATGTGCTTATCATATTTGCATTACAATACTTCAAAGGGATGGAAGAAGTCTCTATCAATTTGTCTCTAGTTGACAGAAAATATTTCTTATTGATGTGGAATTGAGTTTCAACTTGAGCTTTTCCCCCTAAACAGGAATGGCAAAATCTTTCATATGTTATCTATTAGTTATCTTACAAAAGGAAGGTTTACAGGTGCTGAAAACAGGGTATATCGATTAAATGAAGGTTTTCCCTCTTTGGGGATCTCCAAGCCCGCGTGCAAATAGGGATTATTCATGTGGTTAAAGCAAAACTCCTTTGTATAAAAAAGCTTGAACACACACCAAATCCAAACTTATACAGTTAGAGTGATATTGCATTTACAAACTAGCCGTTGTGAGAAGCCATTCCTAAAGTGCAAGGTTGTTTGAATGAGTAATCTCATTTTTAGGTGTCTTTGTCTCTTTTGTACATGTACATTTATTCATGTGGCTGAAAGTTAATTCTGTACTGTGTACTTCAATGTAACAATGAAGGAAACTTTTTATGGTTAATTGATGGTATATTTCCAAACTTTTAATTGTAAAATCCCTCTACCCAACAATGATATCTCTAAAGCTTAGTCATGATGCTATATAACTAAAGGAGTGTTAGTGGTCAAATGGAATGTATGTTATTTGGTAATAGGTCAAAAATGTAAAATGATAGGGTACATTTAGTGGGTAGTTGGGTAGGAAGTAAACACACCTTTCAAGCATTTGTAAATTGCCCTTTATGGGTAAGAATTCCATCATTGCCATGGAAGACTTTCATAGAATACGTCTCATGTTCAACAAGTCTCCGAAGAAGTCAATGGTGCGTGACAAATTAAATTGACATCCATGGCATAATTATTTGATTGAAACCATATTCATTCCCTGGTTTTTGGGGACTTCAATGGGCTCCTTGTTCATACATCCCTTTTAATGCATGTAATGTACCACCTAAAGTTACATGTTTTCAGATCAAGATTGAAACTCTTAACATTATGTACTCAAAGCAATTCGGAAAGCCCAATGCATTCCTCACCATCCATCACCCACGCCCCCTTCCTCCAAAAACTTTGGATAGTATGATGAGCATATATAGTCAAGGAATTAAATCAGTCATATTAAAACATCCGTGCAACACATGTGAAGTGTAGCTCGTAGCATGCACACTCACAAAATTTGCTGAATTTACATCATGTGTCCACGGCCATCCCACCCCCTTCCTCTCTTGTTTTGTTATTCGGTGTTTGTGTTTGAAATCTGTTCCCATCCTATTTTGGTCATGGAAACCAACCGGGACTTTTAACTGCTTCTGCTGCTACTCCAAACCTTCCAAAGTCTCTTTCGTGTCAATGGAAGGATCTTAATGATAATCTCATACCCAGAAACTAAAACCTGTCGAAGATGTGAAGCGACACAGGAGACAGAGGAAACAGAGGGAGCGAAGATCGTCGCCCATCGCCACCTGTTTTTTCATTTTCTCTACCAGAAGTTTCCGATACCGCTTAGGCTTCATGTCTGTTAGCCTCACTTGCTCTCAAGGTCTTCTTGACATCGAGCTTTTCACAGAAGACGCTCCCAGGTACTACATCTACTTCTCTCCCCCTCCCTCTCAGGTTTGTCCTTCAAAATGTCAGAGCTTTCTAAATCCATGCATGAAAATGGTCTTATTAATGGAGTCCAACTTGAAACATGAAGGGACAAAGTCCCGCACATAGCGTTAAAGCATTCATTTTGTATGAAAACTTGAAATCCAAAGATCACAATGATTCTGGTATTCTTCAGATTTCAGTGTCTACAGAGACAACGACATTACATGCAAAGAATTAGAGGATCTCAACATAAACTAGCTGTGCATCCACACAAGCATTCATTTTGTATGAAAACTTGAAATCTGAAGATCACAACGATCCTGGGAATCTTCAGATTTCAGTGGCTACAGAGACAATGACATTCCATTTAACGAAGTAGAGGATCCCGACATAAACTAGATGTGCATCCACACAATGATGGCGCATTTCTAATGACAATCTCTTCATCCTGACAAATTTTCCTCTCTATTTTTTTGTAGAACTTGCAGAAACTTTATCGAGCTTTGTAAATCTGGCTATTATGATGGCATAACCTTCCATGTAAGTGTTTACTGATGTTTCTTCCTTCTCATCAAATATTCTGTTTATCGAGATGTTATACATTCAGAAATTCTCAGATATCTGCAAGGATATGATTACAATGCAGTTGTCAATGCCTACAACCTGTACATTTTTCCAAATTTTAGGTTTAAATATTTATAAATGCAACATATCTGACAATAGAACTTTGCTCTAAACATTCTATACATACTCTGGTGTCTTCTCATAATGTAATATTATTTCATGCATATTGTTCACATGTATTGCGAATTATCATTTATAAGGATTATGCCTTTATGTGTATATGTGCATATGTGCATATGCATAAATATTTGTACTCATGCATGCAAAAAACAGACTTTGAAGCTTTTATGCATATACGTTTTGTAACACATGATCTGTTGATGCTTATAAATTCCCACATATTGTGCATTTGCAATTATGAGAATGCCTCTATCCAGATGCACATGCATCTATTTTGGTATTCATGAACAAATACTAGCTCTAAAGTTATGCACATGAACCTAATCATAGGCACTCATTCAGTATAACACTAATTTGTGGATTGGGGTTCTTGGAAAGTCAAAGATTAGGCAGAACCGTATGACATTCTACCAAATTTCTATAAATGTGTGGTATTTTGCCAATATTTTCTTGCTGTCTTATTCATGAAGAAGAAGTTTGATCTTTTGGTAACATTACGCTTCTTTGAACACTGTACGATATACACCCAAAATATGACTTGTTTTGTTGTCATGCTAGCAGAGAATAGTTCCTGGTTTTATGTGCCAAAGTGGTGATCCAACAGGCACAGGGAAAGGTGGATTCTCCATTTATGGTCCAATTTTTGGGGATGAAATCTCTGCGAGACAGAGTCATGACAGGAAAGGAATCGTGTCTATGGCTAATTCGGGAAGGAATACCAACTCTTCTCAGTTTTTCATAATATTCAATCCTGTAAGACTAGTTGGCATTGCGGCAATAATGTCTTTGTTTTGTTATAGACTATAAGTATCATTTCATTTTTGTTTTTGTTTCAGAGCCCACATTTAGATGGAAAGCACACAATTTTTGGCAAAGTGAAGAGGCATTCACTTCATGTTCTAGACAAAATGCAGCTTGTCACATTGAAGAAATTTCAGCCAGTCCAACCTGTGAAACTGTAAGTTCTCGAATTGAATAGAGAGGATTTAATTCAGTGTTTTTGTGCAGTTTCCTTTTCTGTATTTAATGATATGTGGATGTGCAGTTATGTTGCAGAGGTTATTGTTGATCCATGGGAAGGCCAACAACTCCCCTACGGTGCTTCAATCCCTGTAAAGCCCCTCATAACACCCACGACTTGTACATGTACAATTCAATAAGTTTTTAGGACCTGGTACTCTTACATTGTTTATTCAGAGGCCAAACACTGTCTTCTTCTATGTAAACTTTTAACATATATCATAATATGTTTGCTGACATATATTATGGCTTTCAACCCAATGTTGTGAGTTGTGACAATAGTTATGACTTTGGTAATGGTGTCTGTGTAAAAATTTCCGTGAGAAACAGCTATCCTTGAATGCCGTTGCATTCATGATTGAAAGTCTCAATATTATTTCTAAATTTATGTGGCTTTACAAACTCTCTTTCACAAAGTATTCAAAGTGATAGCTAGGCAAGATCCTCTTCACAGCTCACCTTACTACAAGAGGTGCATTTATAAGTCTCTGGAATTTAAGTAATACTAGCAGCAATTGAATGTACACCATATGTACCAATTATACGTCTTTTAATTGTAATCATTTTAATTCAGAATTATCCAGGGAATTCAGACCATTCAAAATAATTGATGCCCTCCTAATTGTACATGTTTTTATCTTCAACTAGATGGAAACAAATCTTGGCCAACAATCTTCTAGCAAGGTTGCCCTTTCCTCTAACTGCACTGTGAATTTTGCTTACCAAGCTTTATGGAAAAGCTCACTATTCACATCTTGAATAAAAGTATCATGCGTCTTATTCCTTTTTTATTATCTATTCCCATTGAATTTCTATGCTCAAAAAGCAATAAAATAAAAAGGTTAGAAATCATTGAGGTAAATTCACTTTGATACTATTTAAAAGGTATAAGTTGATTTAGGGTTTAGGGTTTGGTTTGAGTTTTTGATGTGCGACAATAAGATGATAGACGATAAACTTTGATGACGGTAAGAGAGAGTGGGAAGGTTTTGAACCAACAAGTGACTCAAACATATTGAGTTATTTATTAATGCATCAATACAAATCAAATTGAGACAGAGAATTTAAAAATCAAATGATAAATTTGCTAGTGTGTGTAATTCCAAACTAGTTTCGCTCTATCAAAGAGCCCTTTAATGGAGGATATTGATTTTGTGAATATAATTTTCAAGTTTTACATCTCTTATATGGGCAGTCCTACAATTGATTACATTTCCTTTAAAAAATGTTTATAATACATTATTAGGTACCCCTTACAACTTTAAATTCTATTTTTTTAGACATTTAAAAAGGGTTAAGCATGTCCATTTTTGAGGATCATATATGTGATGTCTCGTATAATCAGACATGTTTTCCGTTTCTTGATTTAATATTAAATTTGTCATTCATACATGCCACTTTCTTGGTTTGGCCATCTAATCATTCTTGACCATTGTTCTTTGATTAAAGTTGTCTTGAATTGGCGTGGGCAAAGCGAGAAAAGGCAACAAAGGTAGGTTTCATGATATCTCAAGAATCTTGACAAAGAAATGACTAGATGAAGGAGTGCTAGATAGACTAGTGATAGGTCAAATAGTTTGAGCTAGCTGTTGTTAATGCAAAGACTTAGGGTTCAACAATGATTGGGGTTTGTTGGAAGATGAAAACGAGGTTACAAAGGGCAAATATGGATAAATGGTCAAACACACTAGTAATACTTTAGGTCAAAGCTAGGAGCCCATACATAAAGAAATATCTAATGACATTATCGATCCCAAGCACCCATGTGGAAAGGGAAGTGCATTGACAGAGAAAATGAGTGGTACATTTCAGTCACAATATGAGATTCAAGGGTTATGTAATGTGATGTTTTACGATATTTGATGAGGAAGAGAGAAAACTACAAATCAATGAGTGAGGGAAATTGAAGGGTATGAACATTTTAGTCACAATATGAGATTAAAATGTTCATAGCTGCATCGTGTGATATCAGATTTTTGTGTTGAAACATGCGAATCCAAGCTAACAACGCTAGCTATAATATGGATTTGAAAAATTATGATTTTGAAACTTAGGTCGAGAGACATGAAGAAAAAAAGCAATTTTGAGGTGGGTGTAGACAAGAGCGCATAAGTAAATGAAAATGTTCATACCTGGCTCGTGTGATATCAGATTTTTGTGTTCAAACAAATGAATCAAAGCTAACAATGCTAGCTATGACAAAGAATTGAAAAATCAAGATTTTCAAACTCAGGTCGAGAGACATGAAGAAAAAGCCAAAGTTGAGGAGGGCGTAGACAAGAGCGCGCGAGTAAATGAAAATGTTCATACCTAGCTCGTGTGATATCGGATTTTTGTGTTCAAACATGCGAATCGAAGCTACCAATGCTAGCTATGACAGAGAATTGAAAAATCATGATTTTGAAACTCAGGTCGAGAGACATGAAGAAAAAAGCAAAGATGAGGAGGGCGTAGACAAGAGCGCGTGAGTAAATGAAAATGTTCATAGCTACATCGTGTGATGTCAGATTTTTGTATTGAAACATGCAAATCCAAGCTAACAACGCTAGATATAATATGGATTTGAAAAATTATGATTTTGAAAGTCAAGTCGAGAGACATGAAGAAAAACCCAAAGTTGAGGAGGGCGTAGGCAAGAGCGTGTGACTACATGAAAATGTTCATACCTGGCTCGTGTGATATCGGATTTTTGTGTTCAAACATACGAATCGAAGCTAATGACACACTCTATAATATGGAATTAAAAAATAATGATTTTGAAACTTAGGTCGAGAGACATGAAGGAAACATCAAAGTTGAGGACCGTGTAGACGAGCGTGTGAGTAAATGAAAATGTTCATAGCTGGGTCGTGTGGTATCAGATTTTTGTGTTCAAACATGTGAATCGAAACTAATGACACGTTCATAGCTGGCTCGTCTGATATCGAATTTTTGTGTTCGAACCTGCGAATCGAAACTAATGACACTCTATAATATGGAATTAAAAAATAATGATTTTGAAACTCAGGTCGAAAGAAATGAAGAAAAAAGCAAAGTTGAGGAGGGCGTAGACAAGAACGTTTGAGTAAATGAAACTGTTCATACATGGCTCGTGTGATATCCGATTTTTGTGTTCAAACATGCGAATCGAAGCTAATAACAGACTCTATAATATGGAATATAAAATTCATGATTTTGAAACTCAGGTTGAGAGACAGGAAGAAAAAAGCAAAGTTAAGGAGTGCGTAGAGAAGAGCGTGTGAGTAAATGAAAATGTTCATACCTGGTTTGTGTGATATCGGATTTTTGTGTTCAAACATGTGAATCGAAGCTAATGACACACTCTATAATATGGAATAGGAAAATAATGATTTTGAAACTCAGGTCGAGAGATAGGAAGAAAAAAGAAAAGTTGAGGAGGATGTAGACAAGAGCGTGTGAGTAAAGAAAAATGTTCATAATTGGCCTGTGTGATATTGGATTTTTGTTTTCAAACGTGCGGATGAAAGCTAAGGACACACTCTATAATATAGAATTAAAAATTAATGGTTTTGAAACTCAGGTGGAGAGACATGAACAGAAAAACAAAGTTGAGGAGGTCGTAGACAAGAGCCTGTGAGTAAATGAAAATGTTCATAGCTGGCCTGTGTGATATCAGACTTTTGTGTTCAAATAAGCGAATCGAAGCTAATGACACACTCCATAATATGGAATTAAAAAATAATGATTTGGAAACCCAAGTCGAGAGACATGAAGAAAAAAGCAAAGTTGAGGAGGGCGTAGACAAGAACGTTTGAGTAAATGAAAATGTTCATACCTGGCTCGTGTGATATCGGATTTTTGTGTTCAAACATGCGAATCGAAGCTAATAACACACTCTATAATATGAAATATAAAAATAATGATTTTAAAACTTAGGTCGAGAGACATGAACCGAAAAGCAAAGTTGAGGAGGTTGTAGACAAGAGCGTGTGAGTAAATCAAAATGTTCATAGCTGGCCTGTGTGATATCAGATTTTTGTGGTCAAACAAGCGAATCGAAGCTAATGACACAGTCTATTATTTTCAATTAAAAAATAATGATTTTGAAACCCAAGTCGAAAGAAATGAAGAAAGAAGCAAAGTTGAGGAGGGTGTAGACAAGAACGTTTGAGTAAATGAAAATGTTCATACCTGGCTCATGTTATATCGGATTTTTGTGTTCAAACATGAGAATTGAAGCTAATAACACACTCTATGATATGGAATTAAAAAATAATGATTTTGAAACCCAAGTCGAGAGACATGAAGAAGAAAACAAAGTTGAAGAGGGCGTAGACAAGAACGTTTGAGTAAATGAAAATGTTCATACTTGGTTCGTGTGATATCGGATTTGTGTGTTCAAATATGTGAATCGAAGCTAATGACAAACTCTATAATATGGAATAGGAAAATTATGAGTTTGAAACTCAGGTTGAGAGACAGGGAGAAAAAAGAAAAGTTGAGGAGGATGTAGACAAGAGCGTGTGAGTAAAGAAAAATGTTCATAATTTGCTCGTGTGATATCGGATTTTTGTTTTCAAATGTGCGGATCAAAGCTAATGACACACTCTATAATAAAGAATTATTGTCAACTGTTGGGTCGTTACAAGGAGTGCGAGCGACGTAGTAATAGGGTAGATAATCTAATAGGAAGAAAATATATTGTGAGTACCAAGGGGAGAGAGAGAGAGAGAGAGAGAGAGAGAGAGAGAGAGACTCAAGAAAATATCATTAGAATGAAAAGAAAGACCTTATGCAGCAAACTAGTTTCGCTCAAGAATGAGCTCATTAGTCCAAAGGTCTATTACAATATGGGTGTAGCTTTATATAAGGTGGGGGAGGTGGGAGAGGGAGAGGGAGAGAGGAGAAATAAGAGTTAGTGATGGGAGAGAGAAGAAGGGGGTAATGGTAGGTAGTTGAATGATACAAAGTAAGTGGTGGTGGGCTAAGAAGAGTGGAGGGTTATAAGTATGTGTATGCTAAGTAATAAGTGGGGGTGGGCTATGAAAAGTGGGAGATTATGGTAAGTAATAAGTGGGGGTGTGTTATGCATAAGTGGGGGGTTATAAGTAAGTAAATGTGTAGTGTTAAGTAAGAGATTTTGGGGATGACCTTTTATATTTAGTTTTGACCAAAAAAGAGTGAATGGAGTTGGATTTAGTCCAACACACAAAAGGTCTAGGTATCTGAGATAGTTTGGGATCTAAGAGTAAATCCTCGTGGAGGTTTTTTAGCATGTCATGAATTCCTATCTTAGGGGTATCTTGTGTATATCTAAGTTTGAAGATAACGGGTAGAAGAGTACTTTTGGGTTTCCTACTATATATTAGTGATTTCCTAACCCTAAAGGGGACATTTTTATAATTCTCTTTTATGAAAGAAGGGGGATATCCTCTCGTAATTAGTCTAGTAAAAAATAGTTTTTTCATTCGACGGAAACCTAAAGGAGTGCTTTCTCTAATTAGGTATCGTTTTAGTTCATTAATAATAAAATGTCTTTTTAAATGAAGGGGGTGTTCTGACGAGAACGGGAGATATTGGTAAGCATTTTGGGGCTTTTGGTAGCAATTAAAGAAGAATTTAGAGTTTTCTAGGTTAATCCATAAGTCTAGGAAGGGTAATCTAGAGGGGGAAGTGGTGATGGTAAGTTTGATACAATTATTAGTAGAGGTATTATAGAATTGAAGGTAATTTTCTAACTCGAGTTTAGTACCCGTCCATATTCCGAAAGCGTCATCTATATATCTAGTGAAAAAGCAAAGATTTGGGTGTGGTGGTTGCGAATTCTCTAAGTGAGCTAAGAAAAGGCAAGCATATACTACAGAAAAATTACTACCCATGGTTGTACCCTTTACTTGTTAATAAATTACGTTGTCAAAAGAGAGAAAGTGATATTCTAATGTGAGTGCGCTAAGTGTATAAATAAGGTTAGTTTTAGAAGTTGAAAAATAGGGGGTAATGATTTTTCGTAAGGCTTCTAGACCTAGCTTAGGAGGGATGCTAGGATATAAGGATTCAACATCAAAGGTAAAGATAAAGCTATTAGGGGGTGGTTTAAGATGTTCTAGAGTTTGGATAAGGGAGTGTGAGTCTTTCAAATTCTTTAAGTAGGATAAGTGGTGGAGGTGGGGAAGCTGGGAGGATGTGTTTCAAACCTAGGTTGAGGAGTTGTGTCTCGTGTTTGGAGAGGGTATAATCAGAGTGATTGTGTATCCTACTACTAATTACAGGTTTCCTAAGGAGGGGAGTCCAAAATTTGGTTCGTGGTTTTTTAGTATTTGACTTTTTAGTGTGTGATTTAGTGTAAGGGGAGAAGGGGAAACGAGAGTTTGTTCTACCTAGCCACATGTAGGTATCACAAGTTAAGAGGGGCCTATCTAGTATGTAAAAGAGACGCTTACAAGGGTGCAAGGCGTGCTTAAAACGTTTACTAATTCGTTTAGCATGCCTCGCTACCTGTTTTTTGGTCTACATGTATATGACCGAGTTTTAGTTTGGGGGTGAGGGGGGGGGTTTGTAAGAGCTATGGGGGTTTGATTTATTATATGGGTGTGTGGTAGGGGCAAACGAGTTAGAATTAGGAAAAAGGGGAGGGGTATTATATGTAAATAGGGAGGGGTTATTTTTCAAATTATGTGAGAAAAAGGGGGGGGTGCATGTGTGGAATTATTAAGAAAGGAGAGGGAGTGTGTAAAGATATTAGGGGGGGAGGGGGCTGTGTTAGAAATAGGGGGAGGGGTAAGACCAGAATTATACAAAGTGTTGGGGGGGAAATATGGATGGGGGTCATTACAAAAAGGGGGAAGGGGGTTAGGTTGGGGAATATTAGAAAGTAATGGAGGGGTATACGAGGAATTTGCAGAAAATGTGGGAGGGTTTTGAGAGTGAAAGGGGTGTGGGTGTAGTGGCCATGAATAAGGAAAGGGGGATGGGTTATACTGCCCTATTGTAGGAGGAGGGAAAGAAAATTGAGGGGCAAAGGAGGAGGGATGAGAGGCTTTGAGGGGCTCAGTATACAGAGGAGGGTTGGAGAGCAAGGGGGGAAGGTGAGAATGGGGGAGGTCGACGCCTCTATAGTCGACTGTACGCGCCGAGTCGAGAACACCGCCGCCCGTCCTTAGCTTTAATCTATCGTGTTGTTGGTGGTTGTGTAGGGCCGACGAGAAACCAACAGGAGCGGCCGATGAGTGGAAAGTATGGATCAAAGATGGGGGTACTCCGTGTGAGTTGTGTGGCCAAGCTAGCATATGGTGGTTGATGTCACCGCTGCCGCCGCCGTTGTTGCCGTAGCCGTAGCCGCCTCCACCACCAAAAAGTTGTGATGGTCGATGATGGAGATCCTGTGGTGGATGATGCGATGGACCTGTATAAGGGGAAACATATGTGGTGAAGTTGGAGTTCGGGAATGTTGGTGTTATCCTCGTGTTATGGTGGAGGTGGGCTGAGTTTGTGTTCGGGCCTATCGAAAGGCCATTGGGTCTATAGAATAATACTTTTGGGTTTCTATGATTGAGGTTGTTCGGATAAGGGTTCATGCTAACTTCATTATTATTTATGTTGCAGATGAATTGAGGATGGTTGTGGTGGTTGGATGATCCACGTTTAATTTGTGGTGGAGGAGGCTTCGGGTTTGTTGTTCGAGGCCAAGGGTTAGGGTTGGGGTCGGTTCTCAAGTTAGGGTTAGGGTTTGTTTTGAAATTAGTGTTAGGGTTAGGGTTTGTTTTGAAATTAGGGTTAGGGTTAGGGCCAGGGTTTATTCTCGAGTTAGGGTTAGGGTTAGGGTTTATTCTAGAGTTAGGGTTGGGGTTAGGGTTTGTTCTCGAGTTAGGCTTAGGGTTTTTTTTCGAGTTAGGGTTAGGGTTTGTTCTCAAGTTAAGGTTATTGTGATGAGATGTAAACTGAAATTTGTCATATTGTGCTTTCTCAAAACTATCTACTACCTTTTCACTATCATCTTCAATATCATCTTCAGATTCCATATCTAGGTCTATCTCTCTAATATGGTGCTTGGTTGTGCTTTGAGTGTTGTCGTTTATTAATTGTGCTTTATCTCTTCTTTGCATTGCAGCCGTTCTAAAGGCTTCCTTATAAGTGAATGATAGAGCTATTGTATTACATTCTTTTAAAATATTAGTGGCTAATTCTTCTCTGAAATCTTCAAGTTGTTTGCTAAATGAGTTAGGGTTTGAATCGGGTTCTATTATGTCAAAACAAGCGGGGGCTTTTAGGAGATTAGCAAGCTTGAGTATATCTGTTCGCATGATTGTGGGAAAGTCATCTACAATTTTAGTATAATAATGCACAAGGCTGTCTAAATGCTTAACATATGCGGTAGTGAGATCTTTACTATATTGTGTTGTAATGGAAGCAAACTCTAGCTGTAAACTTTTATTAATATCTTCGTGTTTGATAACTAGTCTAGGGGGTTGGATTCTCAAGCCATGAGGGGCTATATTATGCGAATTTAGGTTTGACATATGAGTGTATGTTCTTTTTGCTTTTTGTGCTTTTTGATAGAGGCTTTTAAACTCTGCTATTATTCTACACTTGTAATCTTCAATGTGTTGGGAAATTAGCGGTGATTCATTGGAGATTACCTGGGTACTCGTAGTTTTTGGGGGGGTTGGAGAAGTCGAAATTATTGGAGCTCGTGGTCTTTTGGTTGGACGTTTGTTGGCGCTTCTAGGTTTTGTAGGAGTAGGTGTGGTGGAAGTAGCTGCCGCAAAAGTCATCAACTGTGATATCGGATTTTTGTGTTCAAACAAGAGAATCGAAGCTAATGACACACTCTATTATTTGCAATTAAAAAATAATGATTTTGAAACCCAAGTGGAGAGACATGAAGAAAAAAGCAAAGTTGAGGAGGGCGTAGACAAGAACGTTTGAGTAAATGAAAATGTTCATACCTGGCTCATGTTATATCGGATTTTTGTGTTCAAACATGCGAATCGAAGCTAGCAACACACTCTATAAAATGGAATATAAAAATAATGATTTTGAAACTCAGGTTGAGAGACAAGAAGAAAAAAGCAAAGTTAAGGAGTGCTTAGAGAAGAGCGTGTGAGTAAATGAAAATGTTCATACCTGGCTCGTGTGATATAGGACTTTTGTGTTCAAACATGTGAATCGAAGCTAATGACACACTCTATAATATGAAATTAAAAAATAATGATTTTGAAACCCAAGTCGAGAGACATGAAGAAAAAAACAAAGTTGAGGAGGGCGTAGACAAGAACGTTTGAGTAAATGAAAATGTTCATAATTTGCCCGTTGGTTATCGGGTTTTTGTTTTCAAACGTGCGAATCGAAGCTAATGACACACTCTATAATATAGAATTAAAAAATAATGATTTTAAACTCAGATCGAGAGACATGAACAGAAAAGCAAAGTTGAGGAGGTTGTAGACAAGAGCGTGTGAGCAAATGAAAATGTTCATAGCTGGCCTATGTGATATCCAATTTTTGTGTTCAAACAAGCGAATCGAAGCTAATGACACAATCTATTATGTGCAATTAAAAAATAATGATTTTGAAACCCAAGTCGAGAGACATGAAGAAAAAAGAAAAGTTGAGGAGGGCGTAGACAAGAACGTTTGAGTAAATGAAAATGTTCATACCTGGCTCATGTCATATCGGATTTTTGTGTTCAAACATGCAAATCGAAGCTAACAACAGACTCTATAATATGGAATATAAAAATCATGATTTTGAAACTCAGGTTGAGAGACAAGAAGAAAAAAGCAAAGTTAAGGAGTGCTTAGAGAAGAGCGTGTGAGTAAATGAAAATGTTCATACCTGGCTCGTGTGATATTGGATTTTTGTGTTCAAACCTGTGAATCGAAGCTAATGACACACTCTATAATATGGAATTAAAAAATAAAGATTTTGAAACCCAAGTCGAGAGGCATGAAGAAAAAAACAAAGTTGAGGAGGGTGTAGACGAGAACTCATACCTGGCTCGTGTGATATCGGATTTTTGTGTTCAAACATGCGAATCGAAGCTAATAACAAACTCTATCATATGGAATATAAAAATCATGATTTTGAAACTCAGGTTGAGAGAAATGAAGAAAAAAGCAAAGTTAAGGAGGGCGTAGAGAAGAGCGTGTGAGTAAATGAAAATGTTCATACCTGGTTCGTGTGATATCGGATTTTTGTGTTCAAACATGTGAATCGAAGCTAATGACACACTCTATAATATGGAATAAAAAAAAAATGATTTTGAAACCCAAGTCGAGAGACATGAAGAAAAAAACAAAGTTGAGGAGGGCGTAGACAAGAACATTTGAGTAAATGAAAATGTTCGTACCTGGCTCGTTTGATATCGGATTTTTGTGTTCAAACATGCAAATCGAAGCTAATAACACACTATATAATATGGAATATAAAAATCATGATTTTGAGACTCAGGTTGAGAGAAATGAAGAAAAAAGCAAAGTTAAGATAGGGAAGAGCGTTGTCGTGAAGAATTTCGGCTAGAGGCGAAAACCGGGAAACATTGGCTACATCGGCGGGGTGCAACGTGTGTACGCACCCATGTACATTTAGTGTGAATATCGAGGGCGCCTTTATGGCGCCGAAGAGTAGTCAAGTCGGGACAAACGATCCCATGTAAGTCGGGATTTGTCCCGCATTGTAATGCCTCCCTTTTCTTGTTCTATAAACGGAAGGGAACGCCCTTTGTAAAAGGGTTGCCCATTTTGCATTAGAGGGTATACCGTTAGGTTTAGAGTTAGCTTCTTCTTCTATTTCTCCTTCGTGTTCGCTTAGAGTTTGCTGCAGCTCATCTCGTGTGCAAGATCCCGCTCGGCGCGACGAGCCCGAGAGCTCCCCGACGGCGGCTTGAGAACAGACGACTGTTGTAAGTTATCTTGGTCTGGCTCGAAGCCGGGAATGTATTCTTCATATATATACATACATATACGTTTACGTTTGTCTGTGTATATTCGCGTCGCTGTTGGCGTCGGGTGCTTACCCTCTCCTGCGTTTTCTGTACATAAGTTGCGAGTCGAGTTGAGCTGTGTGTACGAGTGTGTGGCTGTGTGTGTGTGCGGGTGTGTGTGTGCGTGAGTCGGTGTTAATCTCTCTGTCTCTCTCCCTTCGGTTGATTCCGGCGTGTTTCTGGGATGCCTCGGTAACGGTGAAGCACGACTTCCTACAGTCCATCACTCCCTAGTCCAAGACCCCCGTGGTCCCGCCTTTGTCCACGCACGCGCGTAACAACGTGACATCTTTGGTGAACCCGACGTGAACGGCGGCAAGGGAGGATGGAGTCGGAAAATGACGACCTTGTGGAGATGGTGGCCGAAGTGGTGTTGGAGTCGGCACGAGTGGTGATGAGGCGAGAAGCAGCGCAACAAGCGGTTGAGCGAGTGGCCGAAAGAGTCGGCCGTTTCAACGGGGACAAAGTCCCATCTTACTTGGAAGCCTACAACGCGGAAATGGAGGAGCGTGGCGTAGACGAGGCGTTGAGGCTGGAATTCTTCTGCCGGGTCGTAGCTGTCTGGATGCATGCGGAAGTAAAGGAGCTCCGTGAGGCTCATAGTTCGTGGGAGGCCTTCGAAGAGGCGCTCCTGAAGGCATACGGAGGACGGCGGAAGAGCCGGGGACGACACGACTTCGACCAGTGGGTAGCATCGGCAAAGACCCACCGGGGTGCGAGGAAAGCGTTCCGGAAGTTCGAGCGACGACTTGCTCGGCTCCCAGAGTGGGAACAAGGTTTGGTGGGGGCGGACAAAGTCCTTTTGTTCGTCAGGTCGATCGACCGAGCGGAACGGGAAGCCATCGGGATTGAGCTCGAAGACGATGATGGAGCGAATGGGCTTACGAAGGACTGGTCGAAGGTCGGAAGGGTATGCCAAAGGCTAGACAACGAGCGAGCCGAGAAGGCTAAGAGGAAGGTACGCGACGGCGTGCCACCATAGTGGGAAGAGGCCGAACGGCAAAGAGAGTCAGCAAGGGTCGGCGTTGGGGCAGGATTGCGGAGGCGTACGCAGCGCTCAAAGCGATGCTCGAGGAAGAGGGAGGATCGAGGCCAGAAGCTGAGACCGAGGAGACGGACTTGCCCCACGCGACGGCGGGAGATTGGTACGTCGGTACCACAGGAGAGGGTGTGGAACGAAACGCCCTCTCGACTTGCGAAAATAGAACGGCCAAGGACGAGGCCGAGATACCAATCGCGGAACTGGAACGTTGGGACCAGCGGTTTCGGGCGTGTCAGCCCGAGATCCTGGTCATTGGAGAAGCAAGCCCAGACGGGGCTTGCGCGATCGGTAAGAAGACGACCGCCGACCACGAAGAGTCGGTGGCTACAGACGAGGGTGCAAAACGGACGGGCGATTCTTTGTGTCTTCCCACACTTGCTCCCGAGACGATGGCAGTCGGGCCCGAGTGCCCACGTGAGTCCCAAGCGGAGGAAGGCGGCGGCGAAAGGCCAAGAATCACCGGCGAGACGATACGGGGAAGGAGCGGATGAAAGCCCACAGACCTGATTCCGGAGAACTCGGCATTCGGGCCCGTATGCCCATGTAAGACCGAGGAGATGGATCGCGGTACCGAGGAGTCCTGGCACGATGCCAGCGAAGACGGATGGGAAAGGGCCTGCGAGGAGGCCGAGGACGGACACGGCACGTGGGGATCGGCATTCCGATACGGGTGGAGCGTGATCCGGTCGTGGGCCGTTCGATTGAGGCCGGACTCGGCATAAAGGTGCCGATATCGGAGGGGGTGCGGGACGAGCCGCCCTCTTTTACATGGGGAGAAAGACCGACCGGGCGAAGGTCGAGATTACGGACGAGAACCGGGCGGAGCGGGCTCCCGGATAACCATTCCGGGAGGGAGGAAGAGAGCAGGCCTACGAAGAGGCCGAGGACACGGTACGTCGGTACCACGGGAGAGGGTGCGGAGTAAAACGCCCTCTCGGCATGTGGAAAAGGACGACCCGAGACAGGGTCAAGAAGGCGATGGACGCCTACGGAGGATCCTTCACACCGGTTCTAGAGACTTCGGTAGTCGGCAACGCGGTCGACGTAAGACCAAGATACTGATGGTGGCGGCAAGGTGACGAAGGCAAGGGCTACGGAAGGGCAGTCTACGGAGGATCCTTCACACCGGTTCTAGAGACTTCGGCAGTCGGCAACGCGGTCGACGTAAGACCAAGATACTGACGGTGGCGGCAAGGTGACAAAGGCAAGGGCTACGGAAGGGTGGTCTACGGAGGATCCTTCACACCGGTTCTAGAGACTTCGGCAGTCGGCAACGCGGTCGACGTAAGACCAAGATACTGACGGTGGCGGCGAGGTGACGAAGACAATGGGCGTAAGGAAGTCCGGTCCTACGGGATCCCCACACCGGTTCCCGAGACTCCGGCTGTGCTGCCATCGTGGCAACGTAAGACTGAGGGAGAAGGAAGGTGGCTGCGGGAAACGGAACCCGGCTACGCGAAAGACACGAGGAGAGTCCGAGAGGGACTCAAACAAAAGAAACCCGAGTTTTGGCAAGCATGGAAACGGAGTCCGGTTCTATGGGACCCTCACACCGATCCGGAGACTCCGGCAGTTCGGCCAACGTGGCAACGTGAGACCGAGGGAGAAGGACGGTGGCGGCAGGGAATGGGACCCGACGACACGAGGTTCGGAAGGAGCCGGTAGGGGCAAACGTGGGGAGGTGTGTCAGGCCGGAAAGGCACACCTAGAACAGAACAAGAGTCTCGCAAATGGCCATCGCGGGCCGGATCGAAGCGTGACTACGGGACGATGTTCGGTGCGGTGGGGCCGAACGAAGGAAGCGGAAGACGGCACAAGGGAGGTGCCGAGAACGAAGTGACAAGTGCCTAGAGGACTGCACAGGGTCGGAATCAGGGTGGCAAGAGAGGCCGGAGGAGGATCCTCCACACTCGCTTCGTAGATCTCGGTAGCTCCGTTGAAGTAACGAAGACTGACACGGCAAGCCGGGGTGACAAGCTGGTGGGGGCGAGGGGACGACGGCAAGCGGAAGACTCAGGGCCTGTTGCAGCAGCACGAAGACGGGAAGGGCCAAGCGGGCTACTACGGGGTGTTCCTCGGATGCAGAGGACACCGGAGCAGCGATGCACGATCAGGCCGGAAAGGGATCCTCCAGACCGTTCCGGAGACCATGGCGGTTCGAGCCGACACGGCAATGTAAGACCATGGAGAAGGAAGGTGGCGGCGAGAGGGCGGTGGCCACGCGAAGCAACATGGGACGACAACCAGGACATCACGAAGGGTCAACGGAGGCCAAGCGGGCCACTACGGGCATGCCTCAAGCGGAGGACATCAGGCATACGGCGGGAAGCGGGGCGTTCATACGACCGAACAAGGGCCAATAGAAGAACGCGTACTACGGATATCGCGGCAGAGGACCCATCGACGGGTCGAACGAGCCTACAGGAAGGCGAGCGCGATGGAAGACTCGAAGCCGACGGATCAAACCGGCAGCAAGCCGGGATGCGGATCACGGAAGACCGGTTTCTCACCGGCCGAAATCTCTCACCCTTCAACCGGACTTGGCACATACTGCTGGATGTGCAGTTAGGTGGGGGCGGATGTCGTGAAGAATTTCGGCCAGAGGCGAAAACCAGGAAACATTGGCTACATCGGCGGGGTGCAGCGTGTGTACGCACCCATGTACATTTATTGTGAATATCGAGGGCGCCTTTATGGCGCCGAAGAGTAGTCAAGTCGGGACAGACGATCCCATGTAAGTCGGGATTTGTCCCGCATTGTAATGCCTCCCTTTTCTTGTTCTATAAAAGGAAGGGAACGCCCTTTGTAAAAGGGTTGCCCATTTTGCATTAGAGGGTATACCGTTAGGTTTAGAGTTAGCTTCTTCTTCTATTTCTCCTTCGTGTTCGCTTAGGGTTTGCTGCAACTCATCTCGTGTGCAAGACCCCGCTCGGCGCGACGAGCCCGAGAGCTCCCCGACGGCGGCTTGACAACAGACGACTGTTGTAAGTTATCTTGGTCTGGCTCGAAGCCGGGAATGTATTCTTCATATATATACATACATATACGTTTACGTTTGTCTGTGTATATTCGCATCGCTGTTGGCGTCGGGTGCTTACCCTCTCCTGCGTTTTCTGTACATAAGGCGCGAGTCGAGTTGAGCTGTGTGTACGAGTGTGTGGCTGTGTGTGTGTGCGGGTGTGTGTGTGTGCGTGAGTCGGTGTTAATCTCTCTCTCTCTCTCTCTCCCTTCGGTTGCTTCCGGCGAGTTTCTGGGATGCCTCGGTAACGGTGAAGCGCGACTTCCTACACTCCATCACTCCCTAGTCCAAGACCCCCGTGGTCCCGCCTTTCTCCACGCACGCGCGTAACAACGCGACAGCGTGTGAGTAAATGAAAATGTTCATACCTGATTCGTGTGATATCGGATTTTTGTGTTCCAACATGTGAATCGAAGCTAATGACACACTCTATAATATGGAATAGGAAAACTATGATTTTAAAACTCAGGTCGAGAGACAAGAAGAAAAAAGAAATGTTCAGGAGGTTGTAAACAAGAGCGTGTGAGTAAAGAAAAATGTTCATAATTTACCCGTGTGATATCGGATTTTTGTTTTCAAACATGCGGATCGAAGCTAATAACACACTTTATAATATAGAATTAAAAAATAATGATTTTGAAACATAGGTAGAGAGACATGAACAGAAAAGCAAAGTTGAGGAGGTTGTAGACAAGAGCATGTGAGTAAATGAAAATGTTCATAGCTGGCTAGTGTGATATCGGATTTTTGTGTTTAAACAAGCAAATCAAAGCTAATGACACAATCTATTATGTGCAATTAAAAAATAATGATTTTGAAACCCAAGTCGAGAGACATAAAGAAAAAAGCAAAGTTGAGGAGGTTGTAGATAAGAGCGTGTGAGTAAATGAAAATGTTCATAGCTGGCCTGTGAGATATCGGATTTTTTTGTTCAAACATGCGAATCGAAGCTAACAACACACTCTATAATATGGAATATAAAAATCATGATTTTGAAAGTCAAGTTTAGAGACAAGAAGAAAAAAGAAAAGTTAAGGAGTGCTTAGAGAAGAGCGTGTGAGTAAATGAAAATGTTCATACCTGGCTCGTGTGATATCGGATTTTTATGTTTAGACCTGTGAATCGAAGCTAATGACACACTCTATGATATGGAATTAAAAAATAATGATTTTGAAACCCAAGTCGAGAGACATGAAGAAGAAAACAAAGTTGAAGAGGGCGTAGACAAGAACGTTTGAGTAAATGAAAATGTTCATACCTGGCTCATGTGATATCGGATTTTTGTTTTCAATCATGAGAATCGAAGCTAACAACACACTCTATAATATGGAATATAAAAATCATGATTTTGGAACTCAGGTTGAGAGACAAGAAGAAAAAAGCAAAGTTAAGGAGGGCGTAGACAAGAACATTTGAGTAAATGAAAATGTTCATACCTGGCTTGTGTGATTTCGGATTTTTGTGTTCAAACATGTGAATCGAAGCTAACAACACACTCTATAATATGGAATATAAAAATCATAATTTTGGAACTCAGGTGATGAGGAATGATCGTCTCTTCAATCTTCACCTCTCGGCCACAACCAAGGAAACACACGAATCGTTGTTGCAGAAAATAGGAAATGCGAAAGATAGAGTGGACACACGATTTATCGTGGAAAACCCTATACGGGAAAAACCACGGGAGTACAAGACTCCAAACCAATACTATGCACAGAGAAGTATACAATGGCGAGCTGCAAGGCGACGACCTTGAGCTCGCTGTCCTCGCCACAGGCGGCGGAAATACACAGAGGCGTCGACCTCTTCCTCACTCACGCTCTATCTCTCTCTCTCTCCGGCTGCTCTCTCTTCACTCCTCTTGAGTGGAAAAACAAGAAAAATGATCAGCAACAACTGTTTGCCCTAAGTCATATTTATACACATATGACTTTCAGGCTATTTACAAATATAGCCTCAAGGGCCCTTGGCAAACATATTCACAAATATGTCCCCGCATCCGGATCTCTCTCCGGGTACATTCGTCATCCGGCTCCGTAACCGGGGTCTTCATCATCCGGCTTCGTAGCCGGGGTCTTCGTCATCCGGCTCCGTAGCCGGGGTCTTCGTCATCCGGCTCCGTAACCGGGGTCTTCATCATCCGGCTCCGTAGCCGGGGTCTTCATCATCCGGCTCCGTAGCCGGGGTCTTCATCATCCGGCTCCGTAGCCGGGGTCTTCATCATCCGGCTCCGTAACCGGGGTCTTCATCATCCGGCTCCGTAACCGGGGTCTTCATCATCCGGCTCCGTAGCCGGGGTCTTCATCATCCGGCTCCGTAGCCGGGGTCTTCATCATCCGGCCATCCCATCCGGAGGGACCGTAATCCCAACAAACTCCCCCTTCACTTCGGCATGGGATGTCTTTCCAGTCCGACCCTCTTCCTGCACGCTTCCAGCTTGTCGGGTGTGAGCACTTTGGTCAGCATATCTGACCCGTTCTCTTCCGTGTGGATCTTCGTCAGCACGAACTCCTGGTCTTCTATCCTTTCCCGGATCCAGTGATATCTTCGCTGGATGTGCTTCGTCCGGGAGTGATAGGCCGCGTTCTTCGCAAGGTGGATGGCACTCTGACTGTCGCAGTAGAGTCGGTATTCCTCTTGCCGGATACCGAGCTCTCTAATGAAGTCCTTCATCCATATTATTTCCTTGCCGGCTTCAACAGCCGCCATGTACTCCGCCTCCGTGGTTGACAACGCAATCGTCTTCTGCAACCTCGACTGCCACGAAACAGCTCCCCCTGCATATGTCATTACATACCCTGATGTAGACCGGCTGGTATCCGCATCGGCCGACATGTCCGAATCGGTAAATCCATCGAGTTCGGGCTTACCGGAGCCGAATCGGAGGCACATGTTCGAAGTGCCCTTTAAGTATCGGAGTATCCATTTGACCGCGTTCCAGTGCTCCTTGCCGGGATTACTCATATACCGGCTCACCACTCCGACTGCGTATCCAATGTCCGGTCGGGTACACACCATTGCGTACATCAAGCTTCCGACGGCAGAGGCATATGGTACTTTCATCATGTCCTCCTTCTCAGTCTTTGTCTTGGGGCTTTGCTTGCTGGACAACTTGCAGTTTGCCGGGAGGGTTGACTCGACCGGTCTTGCTTCCGACACGTTGAACCGGTGAAGCACCTTTGTCACGTACTTCTCCTGTGACAGCCACAACTGCTTCTTCTTCCGGTCCCGGATGATGTGCATCCCTAGTATTTGCCTCGCCGGACCCAGGTCCTTCATTGAGAAGGTTCGGTGAAGCGCTTTCTTCAGCGTCCGTATCTTGACCTGGTCCCGTCCGACGATCAACATGTCGTCCACGTATAGGAGGAGTATTAGAAAGTCTCCTCCTTCGAACTTCTTCACAAACACGCAGTGATCAGACTGCGTTTTGTGGTACCCTTCGTCGGTCATGAAGGAGTCGAACTTCCGGTACCATTGCCGGGGAGCCTGCTTCAGTCCGTAAAGGCTCTTCTTCAACCGGCATACCAGGTGCTCCTTCCCTTTCTTCTCGAATCCTTCCGGTTGCTGCATGTAGATCTCTTCTTCGAGGTCGCCGTGAAGGAATGCCGTCTTCACGCCATCTGTTCTACCTCGAGGTCCATGCTTGCCGCTATGCTCAGCACCGTCCGGATGGAGGTCATCTTCACTACCGGGGCAAATATCTCGTCGAAGTCGACGCCCTTCTTCTGCTGGAACCCCTTCACCACGATCCTGGCTTTGTATCTCGGGGGGTTTCCGGCATCTCCCGGTTTCAGCTTGAACACCCACTTGTTTCGAAGTGCCCGCTTTCCTTTCGGCAACTCCTCAAGTTCATATGTGTGGTTCTCATGCAGGGAATCCATCTCCTCTTGCATGGCACTTAACCACCTGCGGCTATGGGTTTCAAGCTTTGCTTCTTCAAAACTCTCCGGCTCCCCCTCGTCGGTTAGCAGCACGTGCTCTTGTTCCGGAAATCTCCGGGGGGCCCTTCTCTCCCTTAGAGGATATCTCCGTTCCGGAGCTTCGGTAACCGGCTCCTCCGTTTCCTCTTCATCCGAATCCATTTCGGGATCGGGGCCGGTTCCGGTATCAGTTTCGTCTTCCTCGGCCGGTTCTGTTTCTTCACCGTCTTCAGCCGGATCCTCGAGTGCTAACCGGTCCCTTGCCGGTCGGGACTGCTCCTCGTAGAGTTGATTCTCACCGGTCGACTTGGAGCTCTTCATCTTCTTCTCCGACTCCCAGTCGGCGAGTGTCTTGTCCTCCATGAAGATGATATCTCGACTCCTGAATATCTTCTTGTCAACCGGGTCCCATACTCGGTAGCCGAACTCGTCGTCGCCGTAACCGAGGAATATGCATGGCCGGGTCTTTGGATCTAACTTTCCTCTCCGGTCCTTTGCCACATGCACGTATGCGAGACACCCGAACACCTTCAGATGCCGGTAAGATACTTCCCTACCGGTCCACACTCTCTGCGGCGTGTCCCCGTCCAAAGGTACTGAGGGTGATCGGTTTATCACATATGTCGCCGTCGACATTGCCTCAGCCCAAAACCCCTTGGGTAATTTCGCATGCGCCAGCATACTCCGGACCCTCTCCATTATGGTCCGGTTCATCCTCTCGGCCAGCCCGTTCAGTTCCGGCGTCTTCGGCACAGTAAACTCGAGCCGGATTCCCTTCGAGCGACAGTACTCCTTGAACTGCCCCCGGTATTCCCCTCCGTTATCCGCTCGTATCGCTTTCAGCTTCTTGCCGGATTCCCTTTCCACTCTCGCGTGGAGTTCTTTGAAGACGCACAACACTTGGTCCTTTGTCTTCAATGGTGCCGACCACAGCTTCCGGCTGTGATCATCAATGAATGTTACGAAGTACTGGGCTCCGCCATGTGACTTCGTTTCTACCTGACACACATCAGTGTGCACCAACTCCAATGGTGCGCTACGTCTCGTCGGTGGCCTTGAATGGAAGGAGGTTCGATTCTGCTTACCGGCCAGGCAATCGGTGCACTTCTCCAGGTGCACATGCTTCACTGGAATGAGGTTGTCTTCTGCAAGCCTCTTCATCCCCTTCTCACTCATGTGGCACAGTCTTTTGTGCCACAGCTCACCGGCAGTGTCGGCTGCCACATTCAGCTCTTCCGGACATAACCGGGCATTCATCAGGTACAGTGTGTTGACTTTCCGGGCCCGAGCCACTATCAGGCTCCCCTTGCTGAACTTCATTACGCCGTTCCGGATGCTACCTGTGTAGCCTTCATCGTCTAGCCTCCCGGCCGAAATCAGGTTCAATCGAACCTCCGGAACGTGTCGGACATCCTTCAGCAGCATTTTGCATCCGGTCGGGGTTGTCAACCACACGTCTCCTATGCCGGCAATTCGGCACGTACCTTCATTTCCCATCCGAACACAGCCATGCTCACCGGCTGTGTAGGATGAGAAGTATCTTCTCTCCGGGGTCAGGTGGAACGATGCTCCGGAATCGACCACCCAGGTCGTCTCATCGCCGGCAATGTTTAGTTCACCTTCTTCGGTGATGAGCATGATTTCCTCTTCACTTGCCGCGAGTGCCGTCGTTCCTTTCCGGTCCTGCCCTCGCCGATCCGGACCTCTCCGGTCCGTGGCTCCCCGGTATGCACCGTTTCTCTCCGGTGACTTCTTCGAATCGGTGTCGTCGGCTCCGATGTCCTTTCGGTAATGCCGACAATTCTTCCGGAAGTGCCCCGGCTTCCCACAGTGGAAGCATGTGGGTCTTCCTCTTGACTGCGACCGGGTCCCCGACTTCTCCCGTCTTTGCGGACTCCGGTTCCATTGTCTTCCCCGTTCTGATTCGGTAAGCAGCGCCTTCGAGTCGGAGGCCGGTTCTTTATCTCTCCGACGCGCTTCTTCGTTCAAAATACTTGTCTTTACCGTTTGTAGGGACAAGTTATCTTCCGTGCAGGAGGTGCTGAGAGTCACCACCAAGTTCTCCCAGCTATCCGGCAATGTACACATCAGAATGATGGCTTGCATTGCATCCTCCAACGGGAACTTGATCGCCGCAAGCTGATTCACGAATCCCATGAACGTGCTTACGTGTTCCACCATACTCTCGCCGTCCCGGTACTTGAGGTTCACTATCTTCCTCATCAGGGAGGTCCGGTTCAACGCATTCTTCCTCTCGTAGAGGCCCGACAGCTTCTTCCACATCTCATATGCGTTGGTGTCGTTCGCCACATGTTGTAGAACGCTCACGTCTACGTATTGCCGAATGGTTGCAACGGCTTTCCGGTTCAGAAGCCTCCATTCCGACTCAAGTACTCCCTTCGGTATTTCCGACCTGTCAATCGGTTCGTACAGGTCCCGAACAATCAGAAGATCCTCCATCTTGATCTTCCAGTCGGCGTAATTCTGCGCATTCAGCACCATCATCCCCGGCTGCCCGCTGCCGCCGCCTTCCATTTTCTGCAGCAGTTCGCTCTGATACCAAATTGATGAGGAATGATCGTCTCTTCAAACTTCACCTCTCGGCCACAACCAAGGAAACACACGAATCGTTGTTGCAGAAAATAGGAAATGCGAAAGATAGAGTGGACACACGATTTATCGTGGAAAACCCTATACGGGAAAAACCACGGGAGTACAAGACTCCAAACCAATACTATGCACAGAGAAGTATACAATGGCGAGCTGCAAGGCGACGACCTTGAGCTCGCTGTCCTCGCCACAGGCGGCGGAAATACACAGAGGCGTCGACCTCTTCCTCACTCACGCTCTATCTCTCTCTCTCTCCGGCTGCTCTCTCTTCACTCCTCTTGAGTGGAAAAACAAGAAAAATGATCAGCAACAACTGTTTGCCCTAAGTCATATTTATACACATATGACTTTCGGGCTATTTACAAATATAGCCTCAAGGGCCCTTGGCAAACATATTCACAAATATGTCCCCGCATCCGGATCTCTCTCCGGGTACATTCGTCATCCGGCTCCGTAACCGGGGTCTTCATCATCCGGCTCCGTAGCCGGGGTCTTCGTCATCCGGCCGGGGTCTTCGTCATCCGGCTCCGTAGCCGGGGTCTTCGTCATCCGGCTCCGTAGCCGGGGTCTTCGTCATCCGGCTCCGTAGCCGGGGTCTTCATCATCCGGCCATCCCATCCGGAGGGACCGTAATCCCAACATCAGGTTGAGAGACAAGAAAGAAAAAGCAAAGTTTAGGAGGGCGTTGACCACAACATGTGAGTAAATGAAAATGTTGATACCTCGCTCATGTGATATCGGATTTTTGTGTTCAAACATGTGAATCAAAGCCAATGACACAATCTATAATATGAAATAAAAAAATAATGATTTTGAAACCTATGTCGAGAGGCATAAAGGAAAAAACAAAGTTGAGGAGGGCGTAGACAAGAACTCATACCTGGCTCGTGTGATATCGGATTTTTGTGTTCAAACATGCGAATCGAAGCTAATAACACACTCTATAATATGGAATATAAAAATCATGATTTTGACACTTAGGTTGAGAGACATGAAGAAAAAAGCAAAGTTAAGAAGGGCGTAGAGAAGAGTGTGTGAGTAAATGAAAATGTTCATACCTGGTTCGTGTGCGATCGGATTTTTGTGCTCAAACATGTGAATCGAAGCTAATGACACACTCTATAATATGGAATCAAAAATTAATGATTTTGAAACCCACGTCAAGAGACATGAAGAATAAAGCAATGTTTAGGAGGACGTAGACAAGAACGTTTGAGTAAACGAAAATGTTCATTCCTGGCTCGTTTGATATCGGATTTTTGTGTTTAAACTAACGAATCGAAGCTAACAATCCTAGCTATGACAAATGTAAAAAGTAGCGTGCGGAAGCAGGTATGAAGATAGAACAGAGGAAGGAAACACAGGTTCAATGGAGAGCTTGGGCTTACACGGTATATGCGGGAGTGACAGAGAGAGTAAGAGAGAAGACACAAAAACTGTATTCAACAATAATACTCAGTCTATGTACATAAGACGTGCTTCGAGAGCACTTTTATACAAGTCGTAGAAGGACTGACCGAAGTAGTGACAGTACTTCAATGCTCATCAAGAGCTCCTACACTAACTCCCAAATATATTCCGCACGGAATATCTTTCCTAACGGCCTCCCGGTTTATGCACTCGGCCTAACTGATCGGTCCCAACCGATCCGGTCCTCGGCTTCTTCAACCGATCCGGCCGATGTTGAGCTTTTCTCTCAACACTCCCCCTCAAGCTCAACTCGAGGCTCTTCGGGATCCTCGGGCTGACGGCTTTGGTTCCTCCTGGCTTCACGCCTCGCTCGCGCTCCTTGACCTGTTCGTCTCCGCGTGCTTCGACCCTTCCGGTCGGCTGGTATGCTCATGCGGCCATTATCAGCTCTTTTGCTATTGCGGTGTCGACGCTTCTCCAGCTGCCTTTTCTTCCACTTGGGCCTCGGTTGATTCAGCGTATCTAAATCAACCATCCGAACCGATTCGGCTACCTCCGATCGGTTTTCGCTCTCGTCCGAGTTGGCTGTCTCCAACTCGTCTTCGGTCTTCTCGCCCTCGATGGCGTCATCTCCCCTATGCGTGGTTGGCTTCGGCCCTCTCCTTCGGCTGCTCCCCTCGGTACTCGGCCTCGGTGCTCGATAGTGCAACTGTCGGTTGCTTCTTACTGCTCCACGCGATCGCTGCACTCCCGAGGGAGAACGCGTATCCAGACGTGGATCGGCGATCGGCGGCGTTGCCAGCCCAATCAGCATCGGTGTAGCCGACTAACTGCACGGCTGCACCGGTCCGATATAGCAGTCCTCGGTCCTTAGTGCCACTTACGTACCGCAGTACGCGTTGCGAACACTGAAGGTGCTCCTCGGTAGGTCGCGGCATGAACTGACTGATCACTCCGACCGGATAACTGAGGTCGGGTCGGGTGATGGTCAAGTATATGAGGCTTCCGACAATTTGTCGGAACCTCGTCGGGTCGCATACCTTTCCCGTATCGGGACGAAGCTTGACGGTTCTGTCCAGAGGAGTCGAGACGGTCTTACAGTCGGCCATCCCGAATTTGAAGAGCATACTCAACACGTAATGACGTTGGCTGATCAATATGCCTTCGAGGGTACAGATCACTTCGATCCCGAGGAAGTAATGAAGGTCCCCCAGATCCTTCATGTCGAACGATGCCGCAAGCTGGAGCTTTACGCGGTCGATTTCACCTAGGTCGGCGCCGGTGATGACCAAGTCATCAACATATAGTAAAATACTAACCGGTCCGAGTCGACCTTTCCGGATGAACAGGGAAGAGTCCGATTTTGACGTGAAGAAGCCCATCCGACGCAGTTGTTGCGTGATCTTCGCGTTCCAGGCACGCGGGGCTTGCTTCAGTCCGTAAAGGGACTTCTTCAGTCGGCATACTGCCGAGGAGTTTGTTCCGGAGTGAAATCCAGGGGGCTATACCATGTACACTTGTTCCTCAAGGTCACCTTGTAGGAGCGCATTCTTTACATCCATTTGATGTAAGTACCACCCCTTGGCCGCGGCTACTGCGAGCAAAACACGGACGATCGTCATTTTTGCGACCGGCGCAAACGTCTCATCGTAGTCGATGCCGTGTTTCTGCGCGTAGCCCTTTGCCACTAGCTGAGCCTTGTACCGGTTGACCGAGCCATCGGTGTTGTACTTGACTTTGTACACCCATCTACACCCGATCGGCTTCACACCCTTCGGTACGTCAACCAGGTCCCAGGTCTCATTCTCCGCCAATGCGTGCATCTCTTCCTCCATCGCGGCTCGCCAATTCGCGTCCTTCGCCGCTTCTGCGTAGCTCTCCGGCTCACGCACTTCCGCTACACGGGTCATGTACGCATAATGATGCGCCATGTACTCGTTGTATCCGAACCGCAAAACAGGATTCTTCTGGCGGGTAGATCGGCGTAATCTCACATTAGCCGGACCCGTCCCCGGTTCCCGGTTCCCTCGGAGTCGGACTCGCATCGGTCTGACTCGTTCCTTTCCGTGCCGGAATCCGACACCTTCTTCTTCCCTTTCTCTTTGCGCGTAAGCCGTCTCCTCAACTTCCTGCGCGGGGAATGCACGGTCGAGTCTCCACTACTCGCCGGCTCTTCATCGGACTGGTCGTACCGACTCAGTCGTCCGATTGGTCCACTTAACCGGAGTGAAATCGAACTCTCTTCGCGGGTCTCGATTTCGGGCTCATTCGGAGGCATCTCGGCCTCGCTGACCTCATCGTCAGAGCTCGGATTGGAGTCGGGGTTCCGAGTCGGGGGCAGGTACCAGGACGTGGACTCGTCAAACACAACGTCGCGACTGACACGTGCTTGTTTGGTGCGAGGGTTATAGCATTTATAACCCTTCTGCTCGTCTGAGTAACCGACCAACATGCATTTCTCGGCCTTTGCGTCCAGATTCCTCCTTTTCTCCTTCGGTATATGCACATACGTAAGGCTACCGAACACCCTCAAGTGTCGCAAGTTCGGCTTCGTTCCGAAATATAGCTCGTGCGCCGACACTTTGTCTCCGATCCGGTTCTGAATGTATATCGCGGTCCTTACTGCCTCGGCCCAGTAGAACTTGGGCAAGCTCTTCTCCTCCAGCATTGCCCGTGCCGCTTCCACAATCGACCGATTCTTCCTCTCGGCCACGCCGTTCTGCTCTGGCGTGTATCTACAACTGAATTCGCGCCAAATTCCCATTTGTTGTAGATAACCGTTGAATTGATCGGAAAAGTACTCTTTCCCGCCATCTGACCGTAGGCACTTGATCTTCCGTCCCGTTTCCGTTTCCACGAACCCTTTGAGGTCACGGAAACAGTCGAAGACTTCGCTCTTCCTCTCAATGAGGTAGATCCACGTGTGCCGTGTGTGGTCGTCGATGAAGGAGACGAAATATCGGCTCCTGCCAAGACTAACGTTTTGTGCCGGCCCCCACACATCCGAGTGTATAAGGTCGAGCTTGTTCCGACTACGGTTTCGCTCGTTGGGGAAAGGAAGTGGGTGTTGCTTCCCGAGCTGGCAGGCTTCACAAATTTGTGCCTTACGGCCACTAAACTTGGGCAATCCGAACACTACCTGTTTCGTTTGCAGATCTTGAAGCCGCTGGTAGTTGACGTGGCCTATCCGCTTGTGCCACAAGTCGATGTCCGACTCGGTCTTCTGTCCCTTTGCGAACATTTCGGTGCCGCCGTCAGTGGAATCGAGGATGAACATCCTCCCGTCTCTGCGCCCTTGCGCAATCACACGGCCTTCTTCCTCAATGAAGCACCAGAGGTGTGTAAACCGAACCTCCATCCCTTGGTCGACGATCTGTCCGACCGAGACCAAGTTCTTTGTGATTGTCGGAACGTGCAACACGTTCTTGAGTTTCCCTTTCTGCCCGACATGGCTAAGGGGAACTTCTCCGACATTCGCGATCGGATGCGGAGTGTCGTCTCCTGTTGCGACTACTCCCGGTTGTATTGGTTTTTCAAGGTATGAGAACCACTCCTTATGGCTCGTCATGTGGTTTGACGCGCCGGAGTCTACGTACCACACCTCGTCCGATCTCGGGGTGCTCTGTTTCATTGAGTTTGCTTCGTGTCTCGTCACGAAGAGAGACCCTTCTCCAGCTCTCCCGGAGTCTTTGGCGCAGTGTGATCGCTGCCGATTTCCCTTGTCGGTATGTCTGGAGCTGTTTCTGGAACCGGTTCTCTCCAAATCGGCGCGCTTCTTCCATCACTCGCTTTCCCTGTGGCCTTTCTTGCCACAGTACCAGCACTCCGCAATGGCCTTCCCTTGCCGGTTCTCATCACTTCGGCTCCCCCTGTTTCCGGAGGGTCCAGAGTTGCTGTCGGCATCACTTTGGTGCCATCTTCCTTGATCTCGTCGGCCGCCTCCATTGCGCGCCGGCTCGCCTCGTCCTCCACGTCCACGAGGCCTATCTCCCTCCGTGTACAACATTCTGCTGTCGGTGTGCGTGCTCGTTGACGCACCCGCGTGGTTCTCCTCTACCAGGAGCATCGACTATAAGTCGAAAAAGGACGGCGTATTCTCCCGGGTACACATAGCCGTTCGGAACGCTCCGAACTTCGACGCCAAACCTCCGAGATAGATCTGGACCATCTCGCTCTCCTCGATGTTTACCTCTATGGAGGCGAGGGAGTCGCAGATATCCTTGATCTTCGAGGTATAGTCCGCCACCGACAAGTCGCGTTGTCGTAGGTTGCTCAACTCTTGTCGGAGCTGAAGCTTCCTAGCTATGGTGCTCGCGGCGAAAATCTTCTTCAGATTTTCCCACGCACCCTTCGGCGTCTTTGCATCCCGAATATAGCTCAATAGCTGTTCGCCCACACACGACGCGAAGAAGTACAACACCCTGCTTGCCGATTGGTCCCACGACGGGAAGTCTCTGTGTGTCGATTCGGGTGCCGCGTCATTAGCTCCTTCGACATAACTCCAGTAGCCATGCCCGAGCAGGTACTGGTGCATCTTGTAGGACCAAGACGCATAGTTGGTTTTGTCGAGCTTCTCTGTTGGAAGCGAGCTCGCCATGCCTCTATCCATCGTTCTTCTTGTTCTTCTTCGTCAAGTTGTGGCGGCTGCAGAGAGGTTCTCAACCCTCACGCTCTGATACCATGTACAAAGTAGCGTGCGGAAGCAGGTATGAAGACAGAATAGAGGAAGGAAACACAGGTTCAATGGAGAGCTTGGGCTTACACGGTATATGCGGGAGAGACAGAGAGAGTAAGAGAGAAGACACAAAAACTGTATTCAACAATAATACTCAGTCTATGTACATAAGACGTGCTCAGAGAGCACTTTTATATAAGTCCTAGAAGGACTGACCGAGTTACTGACAGTACTTCAATGCTCATCAAGAGCTTCTACACTAACTCCCAAATATATTCCTCACGGAATATCTTTCCTAACGGCCTCCCGGTTTATGCACTCGGCCTAACCGATCGGTTCCAACCGATCTGGTCCTCGGCTTCTTCAGCCGATCCGGCCGATGTTGAGCTTGTCTCTCAACAACAAAGAATTGAAAAATCATGATTTTGAAACTCAGGTTGAGAGACATGAAGAAAAAACCAAAGCTGAGCAGGGCGTAGACAAGAACGTTTGAGTAAGTGAAAATGTTCATACCTGGCTCGTGTGATATTGTATTTTTGTGTTCAAAGATATGAATCGAAGCTAACTACACACTCTATATTAAGGAATATAAAAAAATGAATTGCAAACTAAGGTCGACATACATGAAGAAAAAAGCAAAGTTGAGGAGAGCGTAGACAAGAGCGCGTGAGTAAATGAAAATGTTCATACCTGGTTAGTGTGATATCGGATTTTTGTGTTCACACATGTGAATCGAAGCTAATGACACACTCTATAATATGGAATAGGAAAATAATGATTTTGAAACTCAGGTGGAGAGACAAGAAAGAAAAAAGAAAAGTTATGGAGGATGTAGACAAGTCGGTGTGAGTAAAGAAAAATGTTCATAATCGGCAAGTGTCATAATTAATGATTTTGAAACTCAGGTCGAGAGACATGAACAGAAAAACATAGTTGAGGAGGTCCTAAACAAGGGCCTGTGAGTAAATGAAAATGTTCATAGCTGGCCTGTGTGATATCAGATTTTTGTGTTCAGAAAAGCGAATCGAAGCTAATGACACACTCCATAATATGGAATTAAAAAATAATGATATTGAAACCCAGGTCGAGTGACATGAAAAAAAAAGAAAAGTTGAGGAGGGCGTAGACAAGAACGTTTGAGTAAATGACAATGTTCATACCTGGCTCATGTGCTATTAGATTTTGGTGTTCAAACATGCGAATTGAAGATAACAACACACTCTATAATTTAGAATATAGAAATCATGATTTTGAAACTAAGGTTGAGAGATAAGAAGAAAAAAGCAAAGTTAAGGAGTGCTTATAGAAGAGCGTGTGAGTAAATGAAAATGTTCATACCTGACTCGTTTGATATCGGTTTTTTGTGTTCAAACATGTGAATCAAACCTAATGACACACTGTATAATATGAAATAAAAAAATAATGATTTTGAAACCCAAGTCTAGAGGCATGAAGAAAAAAACAAGGTTGAGGAGGCCGTAGACAAGAACTCATACCTGGCTCGTGTGATATCAGATTTTTGTGTTCAAACATGCGAATCGAAGCTAATAACACACTCTATAATATGGAATATAAAAATCATGATTTTAAAACTCAGGTTGAGAGACATGAAGAAAAAAGCAAAGTCAAGAAGGGCGTAGAGAAGAGCGTGTGAATAATTGAAAATGTTCATACCTGGTTCGTGTGCGATCGGAATTTTATGCTCAAACATGTGAATCGAAGCTAATGACACACTCTATAATATGGAATCCAAAAATAATGATTTTGAAACCCAAGTTGAGAGACATGAAGAAAAAAACAAAGTTGAGGAGGACGTAGACAAGAACGTTTGAGTAAACGAAAATGTTCATACCTGGCTCGTGTCATATCGGATTTTTTTGTTCAAACATATGAATCAAAGCTAATGACACATTCTATAATATGGAATAGGAAAATTATGATTTTGATACTCAGGTCGAGAGACAGGAAAAAGAAAGCAAAGTCGACGAGGGTGTAGAGAAGAGCGTGTGAATAAATGAAAATGTTCATAGCTGGCCAGTGTGATATAGGAATTTTTTGTTTAAACTAACGAATCGAAGCTAACAATGCTAGCTATGACAAAGAATTGAAAAATCATGATTTTAAAACTCGGGTCGAGAGACATGAGAAAAAAACCAAAGCTGAGGAGGGCGTAGAAAAGAACATTTGAGTAAATGACAATGTTCATACCTGGCTCGTGTAATATCGGATTTTTGTGTTCAAATATGCGAATCGAGGCTAACAACACACTCTATAATATGGAATATAAAAATCATGATTTTGAAAGTCAGGTTGAGAGAAATGAAGAAAAAAGCAAAGTTAAGAAGGGCGTAGAGAAGAACGTGTGAGTAAATGAAAATGTTCATACCTGGTTCGTGTGCGATCGGATTTTTGTGCTCAAACATGTGAATCGAAGCTAATGACACACTCTATAATTTCCAATTAAAAAACAATGATTTCGAAACCCAAGTCGAGAGACACGAAGAAAAAAACGATGTTGAGGAGGACGTAGACAAGAACGTTTGAGTAAACGAAAATGTTCATACCTGGCTCGTGTCATATCGGATTTTTCTGTTCAAACATACGAATCAAAGCTAATGACACATTCTATAATATGGAATAGGAAAATTATGATTTTGATACTCAGGTCGAGAGACAGGAAAAAGAAAGCAAAGTCGACGAGGGTGTAGAGAAGACTGTGTGAGTAAATGAAAATGTTCATAGCTGGCCAGTGTGATATAGGATTTTTGTGTTTAAACTAACGAATAAAAGCTAATAACGTGAGCTATGACAAAGAATTGGAAAATCATGATTTTGAAACTCGGGTCGAGAGACATGAGGAAAAAACCAAAGCTGAGGAGGGCGTAGACAAGAACATTTGAGTAAATGAAAATGTTCATACCTGGCTCGTGTGATATCGTATTTTTGTGTTCAAACATACGAATCGAAGCTAACTACACACTCTATATTATGGAATATAAAAATAATGAATTGCAAACTAAGGTCGAGATACATGAACAAAAAAGCAAAGTTCAGGAGAGCGTAGACAAGAGCGCATGAGTAAGTGAAAATGTTCATAGCTGGCTCGTGTGATATCGGATTTTTGTGTTCAAAAGTGAGAATCGAAGCTAATGATAGAGTCCATAATATGGAATCAAACAATAATGATTTTGAAACCCAAGTCGAGAGACATGAAGAAAAAAACATAGTTGAGGAGGGCGTAGACAAGAACGTTTGAGTAAATGAAAATGTTCATACCTGGCTCGTGTGATATCTGATTTTAGTGTTCAAACATGCGAATCAAAGCTAACCACACACTCTATAATATGGAATATAAAAATCTTGATTTTGAAACTCAGGTTGTGAGAAATGAAGAAAAAAGAAAAGTTAAGAAGGGCATAGAGAAGAGCGTGTGAGTAAATGAAAATGTTCATACCTGGCTCGTGTGATATCGGATTTTTGTGTTCAAACATGAAAATCGAAGCTAATAACACACTCTATAATATGGAATATAAAAATCATGATTCTAAAACTCAGGTTGAGAGACATGAAGAAAAAAGCAAAGTCAAGAAGGGCGTAGAGAAGAGCGTGTGAATAATTGAAAATGTTCATACCTGGTTCGTGTGCGATCGGAATTTTGTGCTCAAACATGTGAATCGAAGCTAATGACACACTCTATAATATGGAATCCAAAAATAATGATTTTGAAACCCAAGTCGAGAGACATGAAGAAAAAAACAAAGTTGAGGAGGACGTAGACAAGAACGTTTGAGTAAACGAAAATGTTAACACCTGGCTCGTGTGATATCAGATTTTTGTGTTCAAACATATGATTAAAAATCTTGATTTTGAAACTCAGGTTGTGAGAAATGAAGAAAAAAGAAATGTTAAGAAGGGCGTAGAGAAGAGCGTGTGAGTAAACGAAAAAGTTCATACCTGGCTCGTGTGATATCGGATTTTTGTGTTCAAACATGCGAATCGAAGCTTATAACACACTCTATAATATGGAATATAAAAATCATGATTTTGAAACTCAGGTTGAGAGAAATGGACAAAAAAGCAAAGTGAAGTAGTACATAGAGAAGAGCGTGTGAGTAAATGAAAATGTTCATAGCTGGCTCGTGTGATATCAAATTTTTGTGTTCAAACATGGGAATCGAAGCTAATGACACACTCTATAATATGCAATTAAAAAATAATGATTTTGAAATCCAAGTCAAGAGACATGAAGAAAAAAGAAAAGTTGAAGAGGGCGTAGACAAGAACGTTTGAGTAAATGAGAATGTTCATACCTGGCCCATGTGATATCGGATTTTTGGTTTCAATCATGCGAATCGAAGCTAACAACACACTCTATAATATGGAAAATAAAAATCATGATTTTGGAACTCAGGTTGAGAGACAAGAACAAAAAAGCAATGTTACGGAGGGCGTAGACAAGAACGTTTGAGTAAATGAAAATGTTCATACTTGGCTCGTGTGATAGCGGATTTTTGTGTTCAAACATGTGAATCGAAGCTAACAACACACTCTATAATCATGATTTTGAAACTCAGGTTGAGAGACAAGAAGAAAAAAGCAAAGTTAAGGAGTGCTTAGAGAAGAGCGTGGGAGTGAATGAAAATGTTGATACCTCGCTCATGTGATATCGGATTTTTGTTTACATGGGAATCGAAGCTAACAACAGACTCTATAATATGGAATATAAAATTCATGATTTTGAAACTCAGGTTGAGAGAAATGAAGAAAAAAGCAAAGTTAAGGAGGTCGTAGAGAAGAGCGTGTGAGTAAATGAAAATGTTTATACCTGGTTTGTGTCATATCGGATTTTTGTGTTCAAACATGCGAATCGAAGATAATAACACACTATATAATATGGAATATAAAAATCATGACTTTGACACTCAGGTTGAGAGACAAGAAGAAAAAAGCAAAGTTAACGAGTGCTTAGAGAAGAGCGTGTGAGTAAATGAAAATGTTCATACATGCCTCGTATGATATCGGATTTTTGTGTTCAAACATGTGAATCGAAGCTAATGACACACTCTATAATATGAAATTAAAAAATAATGATTTTGAGACCCAAGTCGAGAGACATGAAGAAAAAAGAGAGTTGAGGAGGACATAGACAAGAACATTTGAGTAAATGAAAATGTTCATACTTGGCTCGTGTGATATCGGATTTTTGTGTTCAAACATGCGAATCAAAGCTAACAACACACTCTATAATATGGAATATAAAAACCATGATTTTGAAACTCAGGTTGAGAGAAAAGAAGAAAAAAGCAAAGTTAAGGAGTACTTGGAGAAGAGCGTGTGAGTAAATGAAAATGTTCATACCTGGCTCGTGTGGTATCGGATTTTTGTGTTCAAACATGTGAATCGAAGCTAATGACACACTCTATAATTTCCAATTAAAAAACAATGATTTTGAAACTCAGGTCGAGTGACATAAAGAAAATACCAAAGCTGAGGAGGGCGTAGAGAAGAACGTTTGAGTAAATGAAAATGTTCATACCTGTCTCGTGTGATATCGTATTTTTGCGTTCAAACATACGAATCGAAGCTAACTACACACTCTATATTATGGAATATAAAAATAATGATTTGAAAACTAAGGTCGAGATACATGAAGAAAAAAGCAAAGTTGAGGAGCGCATAGACAAGAGTGTGTGAGTAAATGAAAATGTTCATAGCTGGCTCGTGTGATATCGGATTTTTGTGTTCAAACATGCGAATCGAATCTAACTACACTGGCTATGATATGGAATTCAAAAATCATGATTTTGAAAATCAGATCGAGTGACATGAAGAAAATAGCCAAGTGTAGAAGGTCGTAGACAAGAGAGCGTCAGTAAATAAATATGTCCATACTACAAGAGAGCGTCAGTAAATAAATGTTCATAGCTGGCTCGTGTGATGTTCGATTTTTGTGTTCAAACATGTGAATCGAAGCTAACTACACTAGCTATGATATGGAATTGAAAAATGATGATTTTGATACTCAGATCGAGAGACTTGAAGTAAAAAGAAAAGTGGAGAAGGACCTATACAAGAGCGCATGAGTAAATGAACATGTTCATACCTGGCTCGTGTGATATTAGATTTTTGTGATCAAACATGCGAATCGAAACTAACTACGCTGGCTATGGTATGGAATTGGAAAATCATGATTTTGAAACTCGCATCAAATGACATGAAGAAAATAGCCAAGCGTAGAAGCTCGTAGACAAGAGCGCGTGAGTAAATGAAAATGTTCATACCTGTCTCGTGTGATATCAGATTTTTGTGCTCAAACATGCGAATCGAAGATAACTATGCTGGCTATGACATGGAATTGAAAAGTCATGATTTTAAAACTCAGATCGACTGACATGAAGAAAATAGCAAAGTTGAGGAGGTCGTAGACAATAGCGCGTTGTCGAGGTATTCCTCGCGGATGCGTGGAATGAGGCGGGACTTCGGGGGTCTTGTACTGAAGAGCAAGAGAGAAAGGAGAAGGGAGGGGACCCACTACGTGCGAGCGTAGATTCACAGGGACACGGCCCTTCGACACAAAGACGCGCGTGGGACATCGACACAGAGAGATACGAATGTATGTAAATGTATATATTAACAAACAAACAACAAGAAGCACGAAGTCGGTTACAACCGAACAGGCCGGCGAACAGATGCCGATGCCTGTTCGTAAACGCACATAAAGGAAAGAGTAGGTTGGAGGTGCTGCCGGAAGCACTCGGGCATTCCTCAGAGCAGTGCGAGCCTCCCGAAGCCTGCACAGCAAGAAGCTACGGAGTTTGCGAGCGAGAGAGAGAGAGAAGCCTCCTGCCCACAAACCGACAACACTTCGTCCTCGACTCTCCGCGATCCCTTCCCCCCTCCTCGTCTCCCTCCTTTTATAGGCAAGGAAGGGGCCGTTTTCCATTAACTTCCTACCTACCGAATCTACCTACCTAGGATCTTCTATGTACCTAATTCTCTCTTATGTACAATATAAGGCGTACGTGCATGAAGAGCCGGTTCCTACGCTCCGGTATACCGATTCCGCTTGTGGACGGTTTTCTTCACGACATCCGCCCCCACCTAACTGCGCATCCTCCGGCATGCGCCAAATTGAGTCGGGACGGAGAAAACCGGTCCAGCCTTCATTCCTCGCCCGTCGGTTCTTCCTCGGTTTAGGATTGTTCGTCGTCGCGGTCCAGGTTAACCGGATCCGGCTCGTCGTCGTGACGCTTTTTGAATGCTTTGATCCGCTTCCCAGCTACCGGTATCGCCATTCTCGTGTCGTCGAGTTCCGCCAGATGGTACGTCCCATTGTCGTTGGCGCTTTGTACCACGTAAGGTCCGAACCACCTTCTCGCGAACTTTCGTGTCGCTCGGTGCTGGTTGTCGAGGCTGCTGTCGTAGACTAGCACCCTGTCGCCTTCTTTGATCTTCTTTGGTCGGAGCCGGTGCGTTCGGTCGAACCGGGCTTTGTTCCTCGTCCTTGCCACCCGAAGCTTTCCCGCGGCCTCCTCCACGTCCTCCGGTCTTCGCTCGAGTTGTCGTATGCGCGCCGCCAACAGTTCCTCCCGGCTCATCTCGTCTCTCCAGTCCACGGTTGCCCATGAGGGGATCGTACGTTCCATCGGCATGATCGACTTCTGCCCAAACATGAGCTCTACCGGCATGAATCCGATTACCGAACTGTGCGTAGTTCGGTCTGCCCACAACGTGTAAGGCAACAGCCGCGGCCTGTTCCCGACTTGACCTCCACATGCCCGAACTAACGCCTTGACGATCGGTCCGTGTCCGCACTCCACCTTCCCATTCGCCTCCGGATTGTACGCAGTGGTAAGCGAGAGCTTGACTCCTAGCCGGTCGAACAGCTCCTCGGCCTCTTCGGCGTCCAACTCCCCGCGATCAGCCACGATCTTCCCGACGCACCTGTACCGGCATATCACGTCCTCGATCAGGAACCGACATACGGCCGCGGTCGTTTTGTTCTGAAGGGCTCGGCCTTCCACCTGGTTCGTCAGGTCTTCCCGAGCCAGGACCAGATACCGCATCTGTCCTACTTGATGAGGAATGATCGTCTCTTCAAACTTCACCTCTCGGCCACAACCAAGGAAACACACGAATCGTTGTTGCAGAAAATAGGAAATGCGAAAGATAGAGTGGACACACGATTTATCGTGGAAAACCCTATACGGGAAAAACCACGGGAGTACAAGACTCCAAACCAATACTATGCACAGAGAAGTATACAATGGCGAGCTGCAAGGCGACGACCTTGAGCTCGCTGTCCTCGCCACAGGCGGCGGAAATACACAGAGGCGTCGACCTCTTCCTCACTCACGCTCTATCTCTCTCTCTCTCCGGCTGCTCTCTCTTCACTCCTCTTGAGTGGAAAAACAAGAAAAATGATCAGCAACAACTGTTTGCCCTAAGTCATATTTATACACATATGACTTTCGGGCTATTTACAAATCTAGCCTCAAGGGCCCTTGGCAAACATATTCACAAATATGTCCCCGCATCCGGATCTCTCTCCGGGTACATTCGTCATCCGGTTCCGTAACCGGGGTCTTCATCATCCGGCTCCGTAGCCGGGGTCTTCGTCATCCGGCTCCGTAGCTGGGGTCTTCGTCATCCGGCTCCGTAACCGGGGTCTTCGTCATCCGGCTCCGTAACCGGGGTCTTCATCATCCGGCTCCGTAGCCGGGGTCTTCATCATCCGGCTCCGTAGCCGGGGTCTTCATCATCCGGCCATCCCATCCGGAGGGACCGTAATCCCAACAAACTCCCCCTTCACTTCGGCATGGGATGTCTTTCCAGTCCGACCCTCTTCCTGCACGCTTCCAACTTGTCGGGTGTGAGCACTTTGGTCAGCATATCTGACCCGTTCTCTTCCGTGTGGATCTTCGTCAGCACGAACTCCTGGTCTTCTATCCTTTCCCGGATCCAGTGATATCTTCGCTGGATGTGCTTCGTCCGGGAGTGATAGGCCGCGTTCTTCGCAAGGTGGATGGCACTCTGACTGTCGCAGTAGAGTCGGTATTCCTCTTGCCGGATACCGAGCTCTCTAATGAAGTCCTTCATCCATATTATTTCCTTGCCGGCTTCAACAGCCGCCATGTACTCCGCCTCCGTGGTTGACAACGCAACCGTCTTCTGCAACCTCGACTGCCACGAAACAGCTCCCCCTGCATATGTCATTACATACCCTGATGTAGACCGGCTGGTATCCGCATCAGCCGACATGTCCGAATCGGTAAATCCATCGAGTTCGGGCTTACCGGAGCCGAATCGGAGGCACATGTTTGAAGTGCCCTTTAAGTATCGGAGTATCCATTTGACCGCGTTCCAGTGCTCCTTGCCGGGATTACTCATATACCGGCTCACCACTCCGACTGCGTATCCAATGTCTGGTCGGGTACACACCATTGCGTACATCAAGCTTCCGACGGCAGAGGCATATGGTACTTTCATCATGTCCTCCTTCTCAGCCTTTGTCTTGGGGCTTTGCTTGCTGGACAACTTGCAGTTTGCCGGGAGGGTTGACCCGACCGGTCTTGCTTCCGACACGTTGAACCGGTGAAGCACCTTTGTCACGTACTTCTCCTGTGACAGCCACAACTGCTTCTTCTTCCGGTCCCGGATGATGTGCATCCCTAGTATTTGCCTCGCCGGACCCAGGTCCTTCATTGAGAAGGTTCGGTGAAGCGCTTTCTTCAGCGTCCGTATCTTGACCTGGTCCCGTCCGACGATCAACATGTCGTCCACGTATAGGAGGAGTATTAGAAAGTCTCCTCCTTCGAACTTCTTCACAAACACGCAGTGATCGGACTGCGTTTTGTGGTACCCTTCGTCGGTCATGAAGGAGTCGAACTTCCGGTACCATTGCCGGGGAGCCTGCTTCAGTCCGTAAAGGCTCTTCTTCAACCGGCATACCAGGTGCTCCTTCCCTTTCTTCTCGAATCCTTCCGGTTGCTGCATGTAGATCTCTTCTTCGAGGTCGCCGTGAAGGAATGCCGTCTTCACGTCCATCTGTTCTACCTCGAGGTCCATGCTTGCCGCTATGCTCAGCACCGTCCGGATGGAGGTCATCTTCACTACCGGGGCAAATATCTCGTCGAAGTCGACGCCCTTCTTCTGCTGGAACCCCTTCACCACGATCCTGGCTTTGTATCTCGGGGGGTTTCCGGCATCTCCCGGTTTCAGCTTGAACACCCACTTGTTTCGAAGTGCCCGCTTTCCTTTCGGCAACTCCTCAAGTTCATATGTGTGGTTCTCATGCAGGGAATCCATCTCCTCCTGCATGGCACTTAACCACCTGCGGCTATGGGTGTCAAGCTTTGCTTCTTCAAAACTCTCCGGCTCCCCCTCGTCGGTTAGCAGCACGTGCTCTGGTTCCGGAAATCTCCGGGGGGCCCTTCTCTCCCTTAGAGGATATCTCTGTTCCAGAGCTTCGGTAACCGGCTCCTCCGTTTCCTCTTCATCCGAATCCATTTCGGGATCGGGGCCGGTTCCGGTATCAGTTTCGTCTTCCTCGGCCGGTTCTGTTTCTTCACCGTCTTCGGCCGGATCCTCGAGTGCTAACCGGTCCCTTGCCGGTCGGGACTGCTCCTCGTAGAGTTGATTCTCACCGGTCGACTTGGAGCTCTTCATCTTCTTCTCCGACTCCCAGTCGGCGAGTGTCTTGTCCTCCATGAAGATGATATCTCGACTCCTGAATATCTTCTTGTCGACCGGGTCCCATACTCGGTAGCCGAACTCGTCGTCGCCGTAACCGAGGAATATGCATGGCCGGGTCTTTGGATCTAACTTTCCTCTCCGGTCCTTTGCCACATGCACGTATGCGAGACACCCGAACACCTTCAGATGCCGGTAAGATACTTCCCTACCGGTCCACACTCTCTGCGGCGTGTCCCCGTCCAAAGGTACTGAGGGTGATCGGTTTATCACATATGTCGCCGTCGACATTGCCTCAGCCCAAAACCCCTTGGGTAATTTCGCATGCGCCAGCATACTCCGGACCCTCTCCATTATGGTCCGGTTCATCCTCTCGGCCAGCCCGTTCAGTTCCGGCGTCTTCGGCACAGTAAACTCGAGCCGGATTCCCTTCGAGCGATAGTACTCCTTGAACTGCCCCCGGTATTCCCCTCCGTTATCCGCTCGTATCGCTTTCAGCTTCTTGCCGGATTCCCTTTCCACTCTCGCGTGGAGTTCTTTGAAGACGCACAACACTTGGTCCTTTGTCTTCAATGGTGCCGACCACAGCTTCCGGCTGTGATCATCAATGAATGTTACGAAGTACTGGGCTCCGCCATGTGACTTCGTTTCTACCTGACACACATCAGTGTGCACCAACTCCAATGGTGCGCTACGTCTCGTCGGTGGCCTTGAATGGAAGGAGGTTCGATTCTGCTTACCGGCCAGGCAATCGGTGCACTTCTCCAGGTGCACATGCTTCACTGGAATGAGGTTGTCTTCTGCAAGCCTCTTCATCCCCTTCTCACTCATGTGGCACAGTCTTTTGTGCCACAGCTCACCGGCAGTGTCGGCTGCCACATTCAGCTCTTCCGGACATAACCGGGCATTCATCAGGTACAGTGTGTTGACTTTCCGGGCCCGAGCCACTATCAGGCTCCCCTTGCTGAACTTCATTACGCCGTTCCGGATGCTACCTGTGTAGCCTTCATCGTCTAGCCTCCCGGCCGAAATCAGGTTCAATCGAACCTCCGGAACGTGTCGGACATCCTTCAGCAGCATTTTGCATCCGGTCGGGGTTGTCAACCACACGTCTCCTATGCCGGCAATTCGGCACGTACCTTCATTTCCCATCCGAACACAGCCATGCTCACCGGCTGTGTAGGATGAGAAGTATCTTCTCTCCGGGGTCAGGTGGAACGATGCTCCGGAATCGACCACCCAGGTCGTCTCATCGCCGGCAATGTTTAGTTCACCTTCTTCGGTGATGAGCATGATTTCCTCTTCACTTGCCGCGAGTGCCGTCGTTCCTTTCCGGTCCTGCCCTCGCCGATCCGGACCTCTCCGGTCCGTGGCTCCCCGGTATGCACCGTTTCTCTCCGGTGACTTCTTCGAATCGGTGTCGTCGGCTCCGATGTCCTTTCGGTAATGCCGACAATTCTTCCGGAAGTGCCCCGGCTTCCCACAGTGGAAGCATGTGGGTCTTCCTCTTGACTGCGACCGGGTCCCCGACTTCTCCCGTCTTTGCGGACTCCGGTTCCATTGTCTTCCCCGTTCTGATTCGGTAAGCAGCGCCTTCGAGTCGGAGGCCGGTTCTTTATCTCTCCGACGCGCTTCTTCGTTCAAAATACTTGTCTTTACCGTTTGTAGGGACAAGTTATCTTCCGTGCAGGAGGTGCTGAGAGTCACCACCAAGTTCTCCCAGCTATCCGGCAATGTACACATCAGAATGATGGCTTGCATTGCATCCTCCAACGGGAACTTGATCGCCGCAAGCTGATTCACGAATCCCATGAACGTGCTTACGTGTTCCACCATACTCTCGCCGTCCCGGTACTTGAGGTTCACTATCTTCCTCATCAGGGAGGTCCGGTTCAACGCATTCTTCCTCTCGTAGAGGCCCGACAGCTTCTTCCACATCTCATATGCGTTGGTGTCGTTCGCCACATGTTGTAGAACGCTCACGTCTACGTATTGCCGAATGGTTGCAACGGCTTTCCGGTTCAGAAGCCTCCATTCCGACTCAAGTACTCCCTTCGGTATTTCCGACCTGTCAATCGGTTCGTACAGGTCCCGAACAATCAGAAGATCCTCCATCTTGATCTTCCAGTCGGCGTAATTCTGCGCATTCAGCACCATCATCCCCGGCTGCCCGCTGCCGCCGCCTTCCATTTTCTGCAGCAGTTCGCTCTGATACCAAATTGATGAGGAATGATCGTCTCTTCAAACTTCACCTCTCGGCCACAACCAAGGAAACACACGAAAATCCGATATCACAGGAGCCAGGTATGACCATTTTAATTTACTCACGGGCTCTTCTCAAGTCCCTCCTCAATTTTGCTAATTTCGTCATGTCTCTCGACCTGAGTGTCAAAATCATGATTTTTTAATTGTGTAGCATAGCTAGCGTTGTTAGCTTCGATTCGGATGTTTGAACACAAAAAGCCGATATCACAGGAGCCAGGTATGACCATTTTAATTTACTCACGGACTCTTCTCAAGTCCCTCCTCAATTTTGCTAATTTTGTCATGTCTCTCGACCTGAGTTTCAAAATCTTGAGTTTTTAATTGTGTAGCATAGCTAGCGTTGTTAGCTTCGATTCGGATGTTTGAACACAAAAATCCGATATCACAGGAGCCAGGTATGACCATTTTAATTTACTCACGGGCTCTTCTCAAGTCCCTCCTCAATTTTGCTAATTTCGTCATGTCTCTCTACCTGAGTTTCAAAATCTTGAGTTTTTGATTGTGTAGCATAGCTAGCGTTGTTAGCTTCGATTCGGATGTTTGAACACAAAAAGCCGATATTACAGGAGCCAGGTATGACCATTTTAATTTACTCACGGACTCTTCTCAAGTCCCTCCTCAATTTTGCTAATTTCGTCATGTCTCTCGACCTGAGTTTCAAAATCTTGAGTTTTTAATTGTGTAGCATAGCTAGCGTTGTTAGCTTCGATTCGGATGTTTGAACACAAAAATCCGATATCACAGGAGCCACGTATGACCATTTTAATTTACTCACGGGCTCTTCTCAAGTCCCTCCTCAATTTTGCTAATTTCGTCATGTCTCTCTACCTGAGTTTCAAAATCATGATTTTTTAATTCTGTAGCATAGCTAGCGTTGTTAGCTTCGATTCGGATGTTTGAAGACAAAAAGCCGATATCACAGGAGCCAGGTATGACCATTTTAATTTACTCACGGACTCTTCTCAAGTCCCTCCTCAATTTTGCTAATTTCGTCATGTCTCTCGACCTGAGTTTCAAAATCTTGAGTTTTTAATTGTGTAGCATAGCTAGCGTTGTTAGCTTCGATTCGCATGTTTAAACACAAAAATCCGATATCACAGGAGCTAGGTATGACCATTTTAATTTACTCACGGACTCTTCACAAGTCCCTCCTCAATTTTGCTAAATTCTTCATGTCTCTCTACCTGAGTTTCAAAATCATGATTTTTTAATTCTGTAGCATAGCTAGCGATGTTAGCTTTGATTCGGATGTTTGAACACAAAAAGCCGATATCACAGGAGCCAGGTATGACCATTTTAATTTACTCACGGACTCTTCTCAAGTCCCTCCTCAATTTTGCTAATTTCGTCATGTCTCTCTACCTGAGTTTCAAAATCTTGAGTTTTTGATTGTGTAGCATAGTTAGCGTTGTTAGCTTCGATTCGGATGTTTGAACACAAAAATCCGATATCACAGGAGCCAGGTATGACCATTTTAATTTACTCACGGACTCTTCTCAAGTCCCTCCTCAATTTTGCTAATTTCGTCCTCTCTCTCGACCTGAGTTTCAAAATCTTGAGTTTTTAATTGTGTAGCATAGCTAGCGTTGTTAGCTTCGATTCGGATGTTTGAACACAAAAATCCGATATCATAGGAGCCACGTATGACCATTTTAATTTACTCACGGGCTCTTCTCAAGTCCCTCCTCAATTTTGCTAATTTCGTCATGTCTCTCTACCTGAGTTTCAAAATCATGAGTTTTTAATTCTGTAGCATAGCTAGCGTTGTTAGCTTCGATTCGGATGTTTGAAGACAAAAAGCCGATATCACAGGAGCCAGGTATGACCATTTTAATTTACTCACGGACTCTTCTCAAGTCCCTCCTCAATTTTGCTAATTTCGTCATGTCTCTCGACCTGAGTTTCAAAATCTTGAGTTTTTAATTGTGTAGCATAGCTAGCGTTGTTAGCTTCGATTCGCATGTTTAAACACAAAAATCCGATATCACAGGAGCTAGGTATGACCATTTTAATTTACTCACGGACTCTTCACAAGTCCCTCCTAAATTTTGCTAAATTCTTCATGTCTCTCTACCTGAGTTTCAAAATCATGATTTTTTAATTCTGTAGCATAGCTAGCGTTGTTAGCTTTGATTCGGATGTTTGAACACAAAAAGCAGATATCACAGGAGCCAGGTATGACCATTTTAATTTACTCACGGACTCTTCTCAAGTCCCTCCTCAATTTTGCTAATTTCGTCATGTCTCTCGACCTGAGTTTCAAAATCTTGATTTTTTAATTGTGTAGCATAGCTAGCGTTGTTAGCTTCGATTCGGATGTTTGAACACAAAAATCCGATATCACAGGAGCCAGGTATGACCATTTTAATTTACTCACGGGCTCTTCTCAAGTCCCTCCTCAATTTTGCTAATTTCGTTATGTCTCTCGACCTGAGTTTCAAAATCTTGATTTTTTGATTCCATATCATAGCTAGCGTTGTTAGCTTCGATTCGGATGTTTGAACACAAAAATCCGATATCACAGGAGCCAGGTATGACCATTTTAATTTACTCACGGACTCTTCTCAAGTGCCTCCTCAATTTTGCTAATTTCTTCATCTCTCTCTACCTAAGTATCAAAATCTTGTTCTTTTAATTGTGTATCATAGCTAGCGTGGTTAGCTTCGATTCGCATGGTTGAACACAAAAATCCGATATCAGAGGAGCCAGGTATGACCATTTTAATTTACTCACGGGCTCTTCTCAAGTCCCTCCTCAATTTTGCTAATTTCGTCATGTCTCTCGACCTGAGTTTGAAAATCTTGATTTTTTAATGGTGTAGCATAGCTAGCGTTGTTAGCTTCGATTCGCATGTTTTAACACAAAAATCCGATATCACAGGAGCCAGGTATGACCATTTTAATTTACTCACGGGCTCTTCTCAAGTCCCTCCTCAATTTTGCTAATTTCGTCATGTCTCTCGACCTGAGTTTCAAAATCTTGATTTTTTGATTCCATATCATAGCTAGCGTTGTTAGCTTCGATTCGGATGTTTCAACACAAAAATCCGATATCACAGGAGCCAGGTATGACCATTTTAATTTACTCACGCGCACTTCTCAAGTCCCTCCTCAATTTTGCTAATTTCTTCATCTCTCTCTACCTGAGTTTCAAAATCATGATTTTTTAATTCTGTAGCATAGCTATCGTTGTTAGCTTCGATTCGGATGTTTGAACACAAAAATCCGATATCACAGGAGCCAGGTATGACCCTTTTAATTTACTCACGGGCACTTCTCAAGTCCCTCCTCAATTTTGCTAATTTCTTCATCTCTCTCTACCTAAGTATCGAAATCTTGTTTTTTTAATTGGGTATCATAGCTAGCGTTGTTAGCTTCGATTTGCATGGTTGAACAATAAAATCCGATATCACAGGAGCCAGGTATGACCATTTTAATTTACTCACGGGCTCTTCTCAAGTCCCTCCTCAATTTTGCTAATTTCGTCATGTCTCTCGACCTGAGTTTCAAAATCTTGATTTTTTGATTCCATATCATAGCTAGCGTTGTTAGCTTCGATTCGGATGTTTCAACACAAAAATCCGATATCACAGGAGCCAGGTATGACCATTTTAATTTACTCACGCGCACTTCTCAAGTCCCTCCTCAATTTTGCTAATTTCTTCATCTCTCTCTACCTAAGTATCGAAATCTTGTTTTTTTAATTGTGTATCATAGCTAGCGTTGTTAGCTTCGATTCGCATGGTTGAACACAAAAATCCGATATCACAGGAACCAGGTATGACCATTTTAATTTACTCACGGGCTCTTCTCAAGTCCCTCCTAAATTTTGCTAATTTCTTCATGTCTCTCTACCTGAGTTTCGAAATCTTGATTTTTTAATTGTGTAACACACCTAGTGTTGTTTGCTTCGATTCGGATGTTTTAACACAAAAATCCGATATCACAGGAGCCAGGTATGACCATTTTAATTTACTCACGGGCTCTTCACAAGTCCCTCCTCAATTTTGCTAATTTCTTCATGTCTCTCTACCTGAGTTTCAAAATCTTGATTTTTTAATTGTGTAGCATAGCTAGCGTTGTTAGCTTCGATTCGGATGTTTGAACACAAAAATCCGATATTACAGGAGCCAGGTATGACCATTTTAATTTACTCACGGACTCTTCTCAAGTTCCTCCTCAATTTTGCTAATTTCGTCATGTCTCTCGACCTGAGCTTCAAAATCTTGAGTTTTTAATTGTGTAGCATAGCTAGCGTTGTTAGCTTCGATTCGGATGTTTGAACACAAAAATCCGATATCACAGGAGCCAGGTATGACCATTTTAATTTACTCACGGGCTCTTCTCAAGTCCCTCCTCAATTTTGCTAATTTCATCATGTCTCTCTACCTGAGTCTCAAAATCATGATTTTTTAATTCTGTAGCATAGCTAGCGTTGTTAGCTTCGATTCGGATGTTTGAAGACAAAAAGCCGATATCACAGGAGCCAGGTATGACCATTTTAATTTACTCACGGACTCTTCTCAAGTCCCTCCTCAATTTTGCTAATTTCGTCATGTCTCTCGACCTGAGTTTCAAAATCTTGATTTTTTAATTGTGTAGCATAGCTAGCGTTGTTAGCTTCGATTCGCATGTTTCAACACAAAAATCCGATATCACAGGAGCTAGGTATGACCATTTTAATTTACTCACGGACTCTTCACAAGTCCCTCCTCAATTTTGCTAAATTCTTCATGTCTCTCTACCTGAGTTTCAAAATCATGATTTTTTAATTCTGTAGCATAGCTAGCGTTGTTAGCTTTGATTCGGATGTTTGAACACAAAAAGGCGATATCACAGGAGCCAGGTATGACCATTTTAATTTACTCACGGACTCTTCTCAAGTCCCTCCTCAATTTTGCTAATTTCGTCATGTCTCTCGACCTGAGTTTCAAAATCTTGATTTTTTAATTGTGTAGCATAGCTAGCGTTGTTAGCTTCGATTCGCATGTTTCAACACAAAAATCCGATATCACAGGAGCTAGGTATGACCATTTTAATTTACTCACGGACTCTTCACAAGTCCCTCCTCAATTTTGCTAAATTCTTCCTGTCTCTCTACCTGAGTTTCAAAATCATGATTTTTTAATTCTGTAGCATAGCTAGCGTTGTTAGCTTTGATTCGGATGTTTGAACACAAAAAGCCGATATCACAGGAGCCAGGTATGACCATTTTAATTTACTCACGGGCACATCTCAAGTCCCTCCTCAATTTTGCTAATTTCTTCATCTCTCACTACCTAAGTATCAAAATCTTGTTCTTTTAATTGTGTATCATAGCTAGCGTGGTTAGCTTCGATTCGCATGGTTGAACACAAAAATCCGATATCAGAGGAGCCAGGTATGACCATTTTAATTTACTCACGGGCTCTTCTCAACTCCCTCCTCAATTTTGCTAATTTCTTCATGTCTCTCTACCTGAGTTTCGAAATCTTGATTTTTTAATTGTGTAACACACCTAGCGTTGTTAGCTTCGATTCGCATGTTTTAACACAAAAATCCGATATCACAGGAGCCAGGTATGACCATTTTAATTTACTCACAGGCTCTTTACAAGTCCCTCCTCAATTTTGCTAATTTCTTCATGTCTCTCTACCTGAGTTTCGAAATCTTGATTTTTTAATTCTGTAGCATAGCTAGCGTTGTTAGCTTCGATTCGGATGTTTGAACACAAAAAGCCGATATCACAGGAGCCAGGTATGACCATTTTAATTTACTCACGGGCTCTTCTCAAGTCCCTCCTCAATTTTGCTAATTTCTTCATGTCTCTTGACCTGAGTTTCAAAATCTTGATTTTTTAATTGTGTAGCGTAGCTAGCGTTGTTAGGTTCGATTCGCATGTTTTAACACAAAAATCCGATATCACAGGAGCCAGGTATGACCATTTTAATTTACTGACGGGCTCTCCTGAAGTCCCTCCTCAATTTTGCTAATTTCTTCATCTCTCTCTACCTAAGTATCGAAATCTTGTTTTTTTAACTGTGTATCATAGCTAGCGTTGTTAGCTTCGATTCGGATGTTTGAACACAAAAATCCGATATCACAGGAGCCAGGTATGACCATTTTAATTTACTCACGGGCTCTTCACAAGTCCCTCCTCAATTTTGCTATATTCTTCATGTCTCTCTACCTGAGTTTCAAAATCATGTTTTTTTAATTCTGTAGCATAGCTAGCGTTGTTAGCTTCGATTCGGATGTTTGAACACAAAAATCCGATATCACAGGAGCCAGGTATGACCATTTTAATTTACTCACGGGCTCTTCTCAAGTCCCTCCTCAATTTTGCTAATTTCGTTATGTCTCTCGACCTGAGTTTCAAAATCTTGATTTTTTGATTCCATATCATAGGTAGCGTTGTTAGCTTCGATTCGGATGTTTGAACACAAAAATCCGATATCACAGGAGCCAGGTATGACCATTTTAAATTACTCACGGACTCTTCTCAAGTGCCTCCTCAATTTTGCTAATTTCTTCATCTCTCTCTACCTAAGTATCAAAATCTTGTTCTTTTAATTGTGTATCATAGCTAGCGTGGTTAGCTTCGATTCGCATGGTTGAACACAAAAATCCGATATCAGAGGAGCCAGGTATGACCATTTTAATTTACTCACGGGCTCTTCTCAAGTCCCTCCTCAATTTTGCTAATTTCGTCATGTCTCTCGACCTGAGTTTGAAAATCTTGATTTTTTAATGGTGTAGCATAGCTAGCGTAGCATAGCTAGCTTCGATTCGGATGTTTGAACACAAAAATCCGATATCACAGGAGCCAGGTATGACCATTTTAATTTACTCACGGACTCTTCTCAAGTGCCTCCTCAATTTTGCTAATTTCTTCATCTCTCTCTACCTAAGTATCAAAATCTTGTTCTTTTAATTGTGTATCATAGCTAGCGTTGTTAGCTTCGATTCGGATGTTTGAACACAAAAATCCGATATCACAGGAGCCAGGTATGACCATTTTAATTTACTCACGGGCTCTTCTCAAGTCCCTCCTCAATTTTGCTAATTTCTTCATGTCTCTCTACCTGAGTTTCAAAATCATGATTTTTTAATTCTGTAGCATAGCTATCGTTGTTAGCTTCGATTCGGATGTTTGAACACAAAAATCCGATATCACAGGAGCCAGGTATGACCATTTTAATTTACTCACGGGCACTTCTCAAGTCCCTCCTGAATTTTGCTAATTTCTTCATCTCTCTCTACCTAAGTATCGAAATCTTGTTTTTTTAATTGTGTATCATAGCTAGCGTTGTTAGATTCGATTCGCATGGTTGAACAATAAAATCCGATATCACAGGAGCCAGGTATGACCATTTTAATTTACTCACGGGCTCTTCTCAAGTCCCTCGTCAATTTTGCTAATTTCTTCATGTCTCTCTACCTGACTTTCAAAATCTTGATTTTTTAATTGTGTAGCATAGCTAGCGTTGTTAGCTTCGATTCGCATGTTTGAACACAAAAATCCGATATCACAGGAGCCAGGTATGACCATTTTAATTTACTCACGGGCTCTTCTCAAGTCCCTCCTCAATTTTGCTAATTTCGTCATGTCTCTCGACCTGAGTTTCAAAATCTTGATTTTTTAATTGTGTAGTGTAGCTAGCGTTGTTAGGTTCGATTCGCATGTTTTAACACAAAAATCCGATATCACAGGAGCCAGGTATGACCATTTTAATTTACTGACGGGCTCTCCTGAAGTCCCTCCTCAATTTTGCTAATTTTGTCATGTCTCTCTACCTGAGTTTCGAAATCTTGATTTTTTGATTCCATATCATAGCTAGCGTTGTTAGCTTCGATTCGGATGTTTGAACACAAAAATCCGATATCACAGGAGCCAGGTATGACCATTTTAATTTACTCACGGGCACTTCTCAAGTCCCTCCTCAATTTTGCTAATTTCTTCATCTCTCTCTACCTAAGTATCAAAATCTTGTTCTTTTAATTGTGTATCATAGCTAGCGTGGTTAGCTTCGATTCGCATGGTTGAACACAAAAATCCGATATCACAGGAGCCAGGTATGACCATTTTAATTTACTCACGGGCACTTCTCAAGTCCCTCCTCAATTTTGCTAATTTCTTCATCTCTCTCTACCTAAGTATCGAAATCTTGTTTTTTTAACTGTGTATCATAGCTAGCGTTGTTAGCTTCGATTCGGATGTTTGAACACAAAAAGCCGATATCACAGGAGCCAGGTATGACCATTTTAATTTACTCACGGGCTCTTCTCAAGTCCCTCCTCAATTTTGCTAATTTCGTCATGTCTCTCGACCTGAGTTTCAAAATGTTGATTTTTTAATTGTGTAGCGTAGCTAGCGTTGTTAGCTTCGATTCGGATGTTTGAACACAAAAATCCGATATCACAGGAGCCAGGTATGACCATTTTAATTTACTCACGGGCTCTTCTCAAGTCCCTCCTCAATTTTGCTAATTTCGTCATGTCTCTCGACCTGAGTTTCAAAATCTTGATTTTTTAATTGTGTAACACACCTAGCGTTGTTAGCTTCGATTCGCATGTTTTAACACAAAAATCCGATATCACAGGAGCCAGGTATGACCATTTTAATTTACTCACAGGCTCTTTACAAGTCCCTCCTCAATTTTGCTAATTTCTTCATGTCTCTCTACCTGAGTTTCGAAATCTTGATTTTTTAATTCTGTAGCATAGCTAGCGTTGTTAGCTTCGATTCGGATGTTTGAACACAAAAAGCCGATATCACAGGAGCCAGGTATGACCATTTTAATTTACTCACGGGCTCTTCTCAAGTCCCTCGTCAATTTTGCTAATTTCTTCATGTCTCTCTACCTGAGTATCAAAATCTTGTTCTTTTAATTGTGTATCATAGCTAGCGTGGTTAGCTTCGATTCGCATGTTTGAACACAAAAATCCGATATCACAGGAGCCAGGTCTGACCATTTTAATTTACTCACGGGCACTTCTCAAGTCCCTCCTAAATTTTGCTAATTTCGTCATGTCTCTCGACCTGAGTTTCAAAATCTTGATTTTTTAATTGTGTAGTGTAGCTAGCGTTGTTAGGTTCGATTCGCATGTTTTAACACAAAAATCCGATATCACAGGAGCCAGGTATGACCATTTTAATTTACTGACGGGCTCTCCTGAAGTCCCTCCTCAATTTTGCTAATTTTGTCATGTCTCTCTACCTGAGTTTCGAAATCTTGATTTTTTGATTCCATATCATAGCTAGCGTTGTTAGCTTCGATTCGGATGTTTGAACACAAAAATCCGATATCACAGGAGCCAGGTATGACCATTTTAATTTACTCACGGGCTCTTCTCAAGTCCCTCCTCAATTTTGCTAATTTCTTCATGTCTCTCTACCTGAGTTTCGAAATCTTGATTTTTTAATTGTGT